>NW_026929583.1:0-292500 GCF_032062105.1 Saccostrea cuccullata | reverse complement strand
CGGATCTACTAAATTATAGGAAAAATAAAACGCGATGTGACCGTGTTCCCCTTGTGTTGACCTATTCAAAAGGATTACCGAATATTCATTACATTTTGAAGAAAAGACAAAAAATTCTTGAAAATTCCGATTGTAAACTCGCGTTCAAAAAGACCCCAATCGTTGCCTATAAAAGAGACAAAAATTTGAAAGACATTTTAGTGTATAAAAAACACAACAATTTATTTTTTAAAAAAGGAAATTTATGTGAGCCATGTGGTGCTAAAAAATGTATTTTGTGTAAATTTGTTGTGAAAACCAGCCAGTTTGAAGATAATAACGGATGCACTTTTCAAGTCAAAAATTATATTAATTGTAAATCAAGGAATGTTGTTTATGGAATTTTTTGTAAAAAGTGTGACAAAATAGTGTATGTGGGAGAAACTGGTGATAGTTTATATCAAAGACATGTTTTGAATTTGTCTTTAATTAGAAGGGAAACAAATGATCCTGTGGCTACTCATTTTAATTCAGGTGTACATACAGTAGAAGATTATAATATAATAGGCATTGAAAAACTGTATAAGAATGACATTTACCGCAAATATAGAGAAAATCTTTGGAAGAAAAAGTTGAACACTTGTATACCATTTGGTATTAACAAAAGAGAACACTTTTGTCTTTGAATTGGATTTATGAACAATTGTGTGACATTGTGATACTTATTTTTACAGATATACTTTTATATATACTTTAAAATAATATTTTTAATATACCCCGTATTCTAGTATTTTATTCTGTATGATAAAAATTTTGATACACAAGTACAATTTTTGCTCTCACAATATCTTCAGATGTTTTTGGCGCAATTTTATTGCATGACGTTGCCTCTCAATTTCTATGTTCATTGTGACGTCATAATACTGTTGAGTTGCTATGCATTTAAATAAACACGACTATAAGGCCGGTATATATATATATATATATATATATATATATATATATATATATATATATATATATATATATATATATATATATATATATATATATATATATATATATATATATATATATATATATACACAAGAGGTCCACAGGCGTTATAGGTCACCGAGTATTGTGTAACAACTTTCAAACAATTAACTTTGGTTTGTGTTTTATACCAGAGGCCATGAAATTCACAATTCACAATTTTGAAAGAGGCACCATTGCTTATCATAATTATAAACTTAGCATGCTTACTCTGTTTGCTTAAGGATGTTCAACACACCTTCCCCAAAAAATTCCTGTCGTTTAATTTTCGTTATTTTTGTATATTTAGTATATGACTATATTTACTGCATGTATGCACATTTTGGACAAAATCGTTCGAATGGTTTTTGGACAGGAACTTCCAAAAGTTACCCCCCTTTAGTTGTTTACAAGGAGAGAAAATTTTTAATCAATGAAATACTTAAACATTGATTTTCAAAAAAGCCAGGTTAGATATAAATGTTAAATTTCATTGACTTATTCTTTTAACCATTTAACACAAAAACATAGTCATTTTTTTGATATACATATCATCAAAACAATTTTTAAAGACCTTAAACTGAAAAACTATGAATTATCTAAGCCTTGAAAATTGTGTATTTTTCAAATTCAAAATTTTTTTTTGAAAAAACCTGTCATTTAATTTTGGTAAAAAACTTTCTTTAGGTAGCTGGTAGTAAAAATAATCTTCATAATTTTTTGTACAATTTTTGTACGACCAGTTTTGATTTAATAGCGGAAAATTACCCCCTCCCCCTTTCTCAATAAATCACGTTCACGCGCGTCTTTCAGACGGGGTCGATGACTTTGTTATATGAATCTACAAATACACATTAAAAAAATTAAATTGGATAATTGCTTTTGCTTCAAAAATATATTAACTTACAAATTTAAAAGTTCTCATATGTAAAGCGTATTTAAATGTAGATTTTTAGGCAATTTTTAAATACCCCTATCACCCCCACCCCTTCCTTTTTTTCCATCGCAGACCATTAGCGTTTGACCAAATGTCGTTTACAGTGAAAATATACATGTACTGGTATTTCGTCATTTGAATCCCGGAGGTATGCATTAAATTAGTTTTTAAATTCATGAATGCAGAATAAATATTGACTACTCTTTTTATATGGAAATATATATCAGGAAAAAATTACTGAAGGATTAGTGTTTAGTCCATTTATGTATGCGTTATGCATTCCATATCACATGAAACCTGAATACGAATTCAGGTTTTGTTGAACTTGAATATGTTGATTTTTAATTTTATTTCTTTAATCTTATTTATTAAATAAATGTTGTATGTTCAACTCTCCTGTGATATAAATAGAATAATTGTAGTTTCTTTCATGTCATTATTTCAAACGAAACAGTATGTGGCCGTGGGGATACATCGACATTTGCATAATCATGTACACCCCTCATGATACTGTACGCTTTCTTTCAATGTCGTCGCTTCTAAAGTTAAAATGAAAATTCCGTATTCATCCACATTAACTTCAAAATATCAAACATTAAACTCTTCATCTATTTCAATTTATATCAAATCGCACATTGATATTTTTTTAAAAAATCTTATACTTATAGGCTACGTTTTGTTTTGATTCGAGGAAATGCGAACCGACATTGTTGACAGAAAGTCAAACGATTTGCTGCAATAGGATATTCATAAATGCAGATAATTTCAGTACAAGTGAACAATTCTTTTCAATTCTATACTTACATTGTGTATATGAGGTCTATAGTATTCAATTCTCGGATTTATCAGGTCTTGCTGTAAATGTATCTGATTCTGTGGAAAACCGTGAATAAAGGGAGGAAAATAAACATCTCCTACATTTTCAGAGTTGTTCCTCTTTGATCAGTAAGGGTCTGAGATCAACATCGATTTTACATTGTAAAAAGTTTTTTGTTCATTTATTGTTGTTTTATTTAATTAAAGAAGAAAAACAATATTTATATCGTAAATGCACAAATTGTAATGAAGACCATTAATCGGAATGTTATATAGCCAATTGTACATAATGAGAATTTTGGCAATGTAAAATAAAATTTTCAGAATAAAAAAAAATGCTGCCTTGTAATCAAAAATACAATTTATTGTATATGAAATGAAATAAACATTAATTAAGGGATGGTATTTTATGTCTTGCTTTTTACGGAGTTTAATCGGGTTAATTAAAAAAATACTTATTGAGTATGGTACGCACAATCACAGTGCTCCAAGCCTCATATCCCAATTTTCTTTCATGATTGATATACATCGGGATCGTTTTACTCGTCGTTTTGACGCTTTATTTTTGATGTTAAATTTGACGTCACGTCAAACGTTCAATTGAAATCGCAAGAGTTATCTCCCCCAGTGTGTTGTACGTCTTTAATACCCACAGAAGTAGATCAGAATAACAAAGAGAAAATGCACTTCCACATTATAACCAGTTTTGCACCTCACCCCAAAGGAACCACTGACCCTGGGGCCACATGTTTCAAAATTTTGTAAATTTTATCATAAAATGGTTGATTAATACCAAAGAGCAGATTTCAAAGCATTAATTTATTTTCAGACTATGTAACCCCCCCGCCCCTCGACCCAGGGGGCATAAACTAGATGCACCTTTCTTCATCATAAATATATATACCCGGTACTTGGATCATTGGCATAAAACCCAGGAGCAAAGGAAAAGATTTTCAAAGAATTAATGTATTTTCACTATTTATTATACTTTATTATAAATATTCTACACAACATGTTATCTGATTGGTTCTAGGTTATCATGTGATCAGGCCGTAAAACTTCATATTTCACGGCCGTCGGCATGCTTTTCATCATATTCCACCTCTTCGGAACACCTAGTGTATTTTCCTGCAATATAGTTCTCGTTCTGAACGAAAACTCCGGAGAGTAGTTGACGTCACAATATCCTGGTTTACGTCACAAAATTGATGATAATGTGTTGACCAAAGGGTTTTATAGTAACTTTACGTAAAAAATGAAAGTGAATTTGAGAGCGGTGCCAAATCTGAAAACTTATGTTTATTTCAAAGGTTTTGCTTGTTTCGGTACAATAAACAATTCATTGCATGAATGTTCGGGAAACATGAAGACTTATTCATCCAAGAAATATCATATTCCCCGAGGGCTTCAAAATGATTTTTCTTGGCTGAATAAGTCTTCATATATTTCCCTCACTATCATGCAATAGATGTATAATAATCAATAGAGCCCCGCCCTAACACAAGAACCCCTGACCCTGGGGCCATAAAATTCACAATTTTGGAAGAGGCACTCTTGCTCATCATAACTATGTACTTAGTTCGTTTATTTAATACCCAGAAGCAAAGAAGATTTTCAAAGAATTAATGCATTTTCACTATATAATCAATAGAGCCCCACCCTAACACCAGAAACCCTGACCTTGGGGCCATAAAATTCACAGTTTTGGAAGAGGCACTCTTGCTCATCATAACTTTGTACTTAGTTAGTTTATTTAATACCCAGAAGCAGAGAAGATTTTCAAAGAATAAATCCATTTTCACTATATAATCAATAGAGCCACACCAAAACCCCTGACCCTGGGATCATAAAATTCACAAATTTGGAAGAGGCACTCTTGCTCATCATAACTATGTACTTAGTTTATTTAATACCCAGGAGCAGAAATGAAGATTTTTAAAGAAATAATGCATTTTCACTATATAATCTATATAGCCTCGCCCTAGCACTAGAACCCCTGACCCTGGGGCCATGAATTTCATAATTTTGGTAGAGGACTCAATGCTCATTACATTTATGCCAACAGTTTGCTTGCTTGATGTCCAGGAGTAAAGAAAAAGATTTTTAAAGATTGCAATAATTTTAGTGGTTTTGGCCCCACCCCTCAGGTCCCAGGGGGGCGGGAACCATAAAATTCACAATTTATGTTCCCCTTTACCCATAGATGCTGTATACCAAATTTGGTTGAAAATGGTTCAGTGGTTTCATAGAAGAAGCTGAAAATGTTCCAGTGTTAACACACAACTCACGACGGACGCCGATGGACGACAACGGATAGCAATACGTCACCTGAGTTACTCAAGTGACCTAATAAATCTTTATTTAATTAAGTTTAATCCAGGTATTACAAGTCCTTACGATCATCGCTGAAGTCATCTACCAGGATTATCTCCCTTATCAAATGTTCGGGACTTCTAGAGAACACGCTGAAAAAAAATAACATAGAATGTAGAACCATGGGTCAAATCAGCATAGAATACAGAACCATGGGTCAAATCAACAATGATTAACATAGAATGTAGAACCATGGGTCAAATCAACAATGATTAACATAGAATACAGAACCATGGGTCAAATAAGCAATTATTAACATAGAATACAGAACCATGGGTCAAATCAACAATGATTAACATAGAATACAGAACCATGGGTCAAATAAGCAATTATTAACATAGAATATAAAACCATTAATCAAATCAGCAATTAGAAACATAGAATACAGAACCATGGGTCAAATAAACATAGAATACAAAACCATGGATCAAATAAACATAGAATACAGAACCATGGATCAAATAAACATAGAATACAGAACCATGGATCAAATAAACATAGAATACAGAACCATGGATCAAATCAGTAATGATTAACACAGAATATAGAACCATGGGTCAAATCAGCAAATGATTAACATAGAATATAGTACCATGAGTCAAATCAGCAATGATTAACATAGAATATAGTACCACGGGTCAAATCAACATAGAATATAGAACCATTAATCAAATCAGCAATTATTAACATAGAATACAGAACCATGGGTCAAATCAACATAGAATACAGAACCATGGATCAAATAAATATAGAATATGAACCATGGATCAAATCAACATAGAATACAGGACCATGGATCAAATAAACATAGAATACAGAACCATGGGTCAAATAAACACAGAATACAAAACCATGGATCAAATAAACATAGAATACAGAACCATGGATCAAATAAATATAGAATATGAACCATGGATCAAATAAACATAGAATACAGAACCATGGATCAAATAAACATAGAATACAGAACCATGGGTCAAATCAACATAGAATATAGAACCATTAATCAAATCAGCAATTATTAACATAGAATACAGAACCATGGGTCAAATCAACATAGAATACAAAACCATGGATCAAATAAACATAGAATACAAAACCATGGATCAAATAAACATAGAATACAGAACCATGGGTCAAATAAACATAGAATACAGAACCATGGATCAAATCAATATAGAATACAAAACCATGGATCAAATAAACATAGAATACAAAACCATGGATCAAATAAACATAGAATACAGAACAATGGATCAAATCAGTATTGATTAACACAGAATATAGAACCGTGGGTCAAATCAGCAATGATGATTAACATAGAATATAGAACCAGGTGTCAAATCAGCAATGATGATTAACATAGAATATAGAACCAGGGGTCAAATCAGCAATGATTAAAATAGAATTTAGAACCAAGGGTCAAATCAATAATGATTAACATAGAATAAAGTACCATGGGTCAAATCAGCAATGATTAACATAGAATACAGAACCAAGGATCAACAAAGCAATGATTAACACAGAATACAGAATCATGGGTCAAATCAGCAATGATTAACACAGAATACAAAACCCTGGGTCAACAAAGCAATGATTAACATAGAATACAGAATCATGGGTCAACAAGGCAATGATTAGCATAGAATACAGAATCATGGGTCAAAACAGCAATGATTAACATAGAATATAGAACCATGGGTCAAATCAGCAATAATTTACATAGAATACAGAACCATAGATCAAATCAGCAATGATTAACATAGAATATAGAACCATGGGTCAAATCAGCAATAATTAACATAGAATATAGAACCATCTGTCAAATCAGCAATAATTAACATAGAATACAGAACCATGTGTCAAATCAGCAATGATTAGAAACACATACTCAAATAATATATCTAAGTCATGAAGTTGTCTAAAATAATCATGTCATTGTTTAGTATTTTTTTGCAAATTATGTTTTGATAAATTCAGCCTTGTACTTTTATCATAATATGTTACATTAACGAGTTCTTGAAATTAATGAGTTGTGAATGAGTACTGCCGTACCTGACTATGGTGCGTAGTAAAGTTGACCTGGCCTCGTTATGGAAGGTAATGATGACACTGGTGGGGTCAAGGTCAGAGCTGTGCCTCTCGTCTCTACACCTGTCAACAAATACATATGAAAAATAGAATACAGATTAAAACTGGCTTATATATGTAGTAAATATTCGCTTCTCTTAAAACCTTTAAGATGCAACAAGAAATAGAACACACAGCAAAAGAATTGTAAAGTGAACACACTTATAGCAAACACACTTAGAGCAAATATTATATTTTTCATGAAAAGATGGTGTTCCTATAACATAACAAGTAGTACTGAAAAAAAATTGTTTAAAGGGGGAGGAAATAAGCACCTCCCTCAAATTTACCTGGTCTAAGAACCCCTGTCAATCATCTAAAATTATAAAATATAGGCATTATTTTTCTTAACATTTATTTAATTATTTGATGGATTAATTATACTTATGCCATATTCTTATGAATTAAACAAGAACGCTTTGCCTGCTTCTTTATCATGTTGGCATATGCGGTAGGCATCAAAGGCCTGAATGTTAATTCGATGGTCAGTTCGATCTCCAGACAAGGTACACAAGATATACACAACTGCAACAAACTAAAAGTCAATCAAATCAAAGTATCCAATCCTAGGCTTAATTTTAGATGATTGACAGGGGTTCTCGGACCAGGTAAATTTGAGGGAGGTGCTTATTTCCTCCCCCTTTAAATTCTATTTAATGAAATGCTTGATATAGGTATATATATAGGAATATTTATTTTTTTCCTTTGATGAAGAGATATTTAAAAAATACTGTCAACAAAAAGTTCTGACTTTTGCCTTTATTATGATTGATAATGATTGAGCTTTATACTTTTATTTTCCAGTACATAAGCAGGTCCCTCATCAGATCAGGTATTTTATTTACGGTAACAATTTAGGCCTCCATTTAAGCCACATTCATTTACCATAAATAGAAAAAAAGAGAACTTCAGGGAAGTGAATTAATGCAAAATATGGCCTTATTATAATAAATGCACATGACTTAATTAAGTCAAATACTCATTGATATGCACAGGATGTTGTTTGAACTAAATACGTACAAATATTCCTTGCTATGCTTATTCATTTAAATAAATTCTGTAGAAAACAAAAGGAATAAAATATTTTGATATGATAATTCACCTACAGATGAGATAAAGTCAATACTGGGTGGTCAATACATGAAGTGTGGGCGCACAATCTGAATTTTACACATGAATAAATCTATCACCAGAAAGTATATACATTTGTCAATACTGAAATGTGTAGCTAAAACTTTAGCAGCACATGGTAAAAAGTGAATTTTGAAAAAAAAATGTGTTTTATCCAAATCAGTTTTATTCAACCATCTTATTCCTCACATTTTTTTTTTGGGGGGGGGGATAAATGAACATATTTATCTTTACTGATTTTTATTTTCTGTTCTGATAAATCTTTTGAACTCTTAAACTCAGATATTTAAAGGTGCTTACAATATAAAGAAGCCTAATTAGAAGATAAGTGCAGGTATCTGTCACATGTTTATAAATGAATGAGAATCAATCATTGCTATAATCAGCCTCCGTGTAATTATCTCTCGTGTCACAAGATCACACGACACAGACACCTAAATATTTAAACGCAACCTCAAATGATGACAATTAAATAACTTCTCTTTTTAAGAAGACATTAACACATTACAAGTATTTTTAACCACAACACAATAAAACGATACATCATTCATAATGCCTGGGTGTCGCTAAATCAAAACGTGAATGCACCATTTGTGAAACTGTGAATGTCAATTACCTGAGAAGTTAATTATGAATGCTGTATCTTTAAAACAAAATTAAGACTGAATACACAAGTATTATTATAATGTCTGCAACTTTACAACAGAAGAAATTTAAGCTGTGACAATATGAAACATAGTTTAAATTTATTATGATTTATGATGAGTGACCAATAGTTGGGTCATTAATCACCATTAAAATGATTTGATTGTGCAATTAAGATAATTATATGTAGGCTAAGTAAGTTACACAGTCATGCATTACAGAACTATTTGTGTTAGAATGCATCACATCTATGTGTACAAGTTTTCATTATAACTTATTTGTTCTTAATGCATAATCTTACACTTTTGACAACAATAATCACTGGAGGTGATTAAAAAAATACTTCATAATGTATTTTATAGCTTGCCTATAAATCAGAATTAGTGTGTTTGGTACGTGTTACTTACATAGCGTTCCTCGTGTCTGGTACGTGTCGGTTACTCTTGGTGTTGTCGCTGGCCAGCTGGTTGAACTTGTTTCTGTTGTAGCAGTCCTGACCTGCGTGGCACCGTTTTTTGTCGATGTATTTTTTTTCGTCGAATTCCTCCCAGGGAATATCCCCTGCTTCCTCATCCACCTCCATCTCCTTCACTTCCTGTTCTCTCACTTCCTGTTCTCTCACTTCCTGTCGATGCTGAGACTGTTCTGCGACTCGATTCGGGATTTCCTGACCGCCGTCTGGCTGTGGAACTATGACCTGCTGAACTCCATTGTCAAAGTGATTTGCCGACTCACCATCATCCACCTAGAAGTAAAAATCAGAGCGTAAGAGCTGTTTGTGTACTTAAAAAGTGGGCTTCATATTTTAGCAGCTCTAGCGCAATCATTAATGTGCTAATTCATGAATACGGCTAAGAAATCATAAATAAATACACTATACTGCTCGAAATTATATAGTGCTAATTAATAATGCCAACAACTCAATACCCCTAAGTGATTGTGCTAAATTTTGAGCATGCTTATTTATATACCGAGTACATGTACAGCTAAATTTTGAACATGTTAATTTATGAACACATAAAGTATCCACAATGGCTTGTGATCAAAACAAGCTTTGAACAAGAGTTAATCTACTAAAAAGAATAACTGTCCATTAACTGGATATATTCTAATTCAAAAGCAAATATTCTTATAAAATTTAGTTTAATGTCCAGTCCAAAGGATAATGAAATAGTCAAGACACAATCAGCAAAATGATCATAGAATTAGTATAATTAGTTAAGATAGAGTACCAAAGCATTGATTCTTTAAAATAAAAGGCTGCTGGAGGAAATAATTCTCCAAATTATTGGTTATTTGCATTATCCTCAAATTTAGCTATTTCAGGTTCAGGTTCATCATTTGTATGTACTTATTTTTTATGACAAAGTTTGTGATTGACTTATCCCCGTTTAATCATCACTTCTTTCTTAAATGTCTGACCACAATCATCACTAATGATGAAAAAAGTAAATGCACATTAGATCACTTAAAAATTCCCTAAGTATGGTATATATACACATGCAGTACTTGTATTATATGGCAAGGTTCAACAATGACTCGATGATCAGTATAATTATCAAACAGTATAGAAAATCATAATAATTTAATGGATTTTTGTTTTTAGGAAATGAACATAATAAACATACAAATTTAATTAGATTATAGATATATTATGTACACCTTCCTTTTACGTTGTAAGATAAAAGTTCCTGGGACAAAGAGCTATGATAAAAGGAAATCAAACAAATATTAACTTTTATGCCTAGGTCACATTTAAGCCAATGGTCGGGCGACTAAATTTTTCTGGTCTTGTCGGCTGAAAGAACATGATCGGCCGAAACAAGTATCGGGAGACACGGAGCAGTCACATTATTTCCTAGGAACACCGATGACTTGGATAAATAACACAAAAAATCTTTTTTCTTTAGAAATCAGCAATATTTTTTCATTGATCTATATTCAGATAGGTGACGTGAGTAATATTTGCAAGGCAAAGTGGCAGAATCTTTTAAAATTGTGACTCAATGTTGAAAATGTGTGCAAAATTTTGTATAGAATTGCATAAAAAACGACAAATGGTGCATATCAAAGCAGCAAAGAATACTTAATATTTCTTTATATCTTAGGATTAATTATTTATGTTATTTCCGTTCAAAAAATATAAATCATTCCTTGCACCAAAATTTTGTTTGTGTTATGTATCCTTAATAGGTTAAATATTTACAAGTCGGCTATTTGTCGCCCTATCATCGAGCTCTGAGCTACAGTTTGATTTTAACCGTCGGCCGAAATTTTAGACACTCTATTGTCCAACGACGAACGAACGACTTAATAAACTGGCTGCCGATGGTCGGACGATGATCGAAGGTCGGTCGACGGATAACTTCAATTGAAGAAATCGGCCACCGACGCAGAAAAAATTATAACTTGGACCGATGGACACAAAATTGGTCGGTCGACAAAAAAAGAGGTTAAAATCGGCCAAGACAACGGCCGTGAACTGCCGACTGTCACCCGAAGAATCCCGATTTTGTTCAAAACCCGTCGGCCGTTGGTCGTTTTTGGTAATGTGACTGGGGTTTTAACCTTTACTTTTTTTTACTGGCAGTGCATTATGATGTGTAACCCTGTACAAAGGCTTTAGAGAGAAGTGATGCAGGGTAATTAATATATAAACTTCCTTGGTACAAAGTAACTTCATCAGAACAATGCAATTCATTGTCAAATTATAATCTTAGGTTTGAAATATTCCACATAACTCAGAAGTGAACAAATAATTTGTTAACACAACATTATGTTGAATTCCCCACAGAATGAAGAATATAATCAAAAGCATGTTATAAAGGGGTAATGTCCCTTGATTTTGATACCTTCTTTGTTCGATATGGGGCTAAATTTGCTAAATAAAATTTTGTTGTCATAAATTCATATTAATAATTTATGTTAAATGAGAATAGAAGAATATCTCTAGTTGTAACAATTTATTTTCGATTATTATAATACATCGGATTCACTTGTACAATACTGAGCATTCTATCAGTGTTTCCAATGGTTACTTTGATCTCTTAATATTAATGTTTCACTATGACATCCCTGCAAACATTTTATTTTTTTTCCAACGTATAATTAGCTGGGAGTTTATTTTTAGACTTCTGTGGTCTCGTGGAATCCTTAGCACTGTCGATACGAGGTCACATGACTGACATCTCTTGAGTCGATTGGTCGGCTCCAAGGGTTAGCAGAGGCTTCTGACGACTGGACGGAGACCAGCAGACCAGAGAGAAAGAGTGACCGACGGTGACGGACAGGTTTACAGTCAGTTTAAGGCTCTGTCCCACATCATGTAGAAACCTTGTCTCCACCTTTCTTGTTAGATCCAGTAACAACATAACACCTGGTCACTATAAAACACCAGTTAAACATTCCCAACCAGGAATAGCAGTAGAAACAATGAAGAGCCAGATATATGATAGAATTTATAAAGATTGTCAACAGACTAAAAAATGTACAGAGATCCTACAAAAAACAGATCCCATATAGTAATGTATCAGATGACATTCAGATCCTGAGAAGACAAGTTATAGAAGAATCCTTCAAGGACAGATTCCATAAAGATGTAATTATTTTGTATCATAAGACAGATTTATTACGACAGACATCTTATAGAGATCCAAAAAAAGACAACATCCATAAATCCTACCAAAATAATACTGTAAATCACTTTTTATTCTTGAGAATCATATTTTCATGTAATTATAACATAAAGATTGTCTGCATTGTGTCCCATATTAATACTGAATACTTTTTTCAAAAGAACAATTAAGGTACCACAAACTCAATGGTGGTCTAGCTAGATCGATATTGTACAGTGCATCTTTTTACAGAACCTTAAAAAGAGATTTTAATGAAGATCCTAGCTATACTTAAGCCATAGTTGAAGATCCTACAGATATGTTATACAATCACTAGATCAATCTCCAATAAAAAAAATAAGTGTAAATCATTACAAACTTCACTTTCTTTTGTACAATTGACGATATAAATTTACACTTTATCAATGGGGTCTTTCTCTTGTCTGATCTTTGACTAAAAATAGCAAAGAGCATGAAAATACCTTACAAATCATAATACAAAGCCAATATCATCAATCAAAATGTTCTCTAATCAGACGTGTTACTTTTATTGTCTAACGATTATTTTACAGTCGATTATAAAGAGCAACAATCCATCTAATATACACACTGAAGATGATCTGATGTTTAATTTTACTAATTATTTCTTCCTCATTAACTCCTTTCCTCATTACGGTTCCAAGTTAAGCAAGCTTAGTTCAAATTATACAGAAAAAGTACTTTTAATTAAAAATGTCATTTGTAGTTCATTTAAAATTCTGTTACATTCTTCATCTTACAAAAGTAAAACTATTTTGTTTAACATGCAATAAATAAAATGTTTTTGTGAAACGCAAAACCCCAGATTTTGGTTATTTTATTACGAATATGACCATGGTTGACGTTAGTGCATTAATGACTATTTTCTTACTGAGATAATGGGGGGAGGGGTTGCGAGGAGAAACAATTAATTTATGCAATCAAAACATGATGCACATTTCATCAGGGAGGGGGGACTGGGAAGGGGGATTTTAAGGGGTCGCAAGGAGAAACAATATGCAATATCAAATCAGAGAGCACATTTAGTGACGTTTAGGATATCCTATGATTGATTTTTTTTGCCTGACATTAGCATTTGATTCTATTTCTATTTCTGCAGACTGTTATGGTTGGACTGACCTGTAGAACATTATCCGTTTATCTACTGTCCCACTCACCTAGGACACCTGATAAAATATCACCATCGTCAGGCTTAATGTGTGTGTAGGGTTGGAATAAATACTAACCTACACTGGACCTGTGTACAGTCTGTCTTTAATTCATTTTATGATTATTTAATGGCAAATATTGTTGAATTGAACAAAGAACATCCGATTTCACCGAAAACATATTAAAACTTTACACCTTTATTTAATGAAAACCTAGCAGTCATTACAATCACCTATAATATAGAGATTATAAGCATTTTCCCAAAGGCTTAATCCTACAAACATGAGGTGATGATATTATAGCCTATGTACCTGGATCTAAGTGGTCCCCACTAGACCTAAGTGGTCCAATTATATCCCCCTGTAGGTGGTGGTAGATAGGGTGACCAAAGAATTGACCACAAATGGGCAGTAAAAGACTTAATTCCTTGCAACATGTCACTGGTTATGCCTGCTTCCCATAACAGTTGTTTAACGAGCATTGTAAATTACACATTATAAATGTAAGATTCTACTGGTGCTTGTCTCTGGTTTTTGTGGTGTTGAGTGGAAAAAAGCCAAAGTATTAAAAGTTGTCATGGTTTTACAAGTTACATCCTTGCCGCCCCCCTCGCGCCCGCGGACCCCCATTCCACTCCATCCTCTCACTGCCATCCTTTGTATTACCAATCTACAACAAAGTGATTCAGATGCCCAGATAAAATTATTTTTAATTAATCTTGTTTTCCAAACATAGAGTAAGAAACATTACAAAGGAGACACTGGAGATTTGAACCAACAACCTTTTGCTTGACACTTGCTACTTAAGTAATACACTAAATCAGTGAAATATACCTTCATCAAAAAACGGAGTTAAGTGACAGAAGATGGAGAAGAACGGGATTTACCTTTTCTCACCAGGATGTGGAATATTTATGTTTCAGTTTGTAAAAACCATTATTATAAGATAAATCACTTTAGTATCCTTTGGTTCTCACAAGCCTTCGGTGTAGCAATAAATTGTGTGCAGGATTTAAAATACTTGTATGATAAATAATTAGTTAATACATATTGTAATTTAGCTAATATAGTAATATACATACATTTTCAGTATATTCAAATATATGTCACATATAACAACCAATTGAACAAACGAGTTTTGTAGCATTCAAAATAAAAGCAGTGTAATTAATTAATAATTAACATTTTCGACAAAGTGTCTTGTCATTTGTTCATTAGATATGAATATGGTTGAAAATAAATGAAACCTTATTTTTAAAAATCAAATGCATGTTTCATGTACACATATAAAGTTATTAATAGGATAATTATTCCATGCTCTATCTATTTTGTTGTCATTATCTCAGATAAATTATAACAGAAAAAATTCTCTGTTTATGATTGGGTTCAATCTTACTAATTCTTTGATGAGATTTATAAAAATAACAATTGATTTATGCAGAAAAAATTACTGAAAAGAGAAAACACCCACAATTTACAATGGGAGGAGAGAAATTTAAACTTAAAACTAAATCACTAGAACCATTTAGGAATTATGCTGTACAAAATTATCAAATGTTTGTACAATTTTCTACAATCATGATCAATAAAATGTTATTTCAATAATACTCTACAATACATGTACATTTCACAGGACACAAGATTAAAGTAATGGCACCCATTCAATCAAAACCAAATTCAAGACTGGACTAATATGAAGTGAATCATATCATCAGATACATGATGGCCGACACTTATAAAATTTACATACCCTGTACACCATGTACACTGGTGTATAGTAATTAGCAATGAAATGATTTCTTACTGGATAATTGATAAAAAAAATAAACAAAGTTATAATATATGTAAAATTTTATATCAAAATGTTGTAAATTGGTATTAATTTTGAGTGATTTTTCAGACAAGCATTATAAAAAATATGTGATTGAGCTTTCATTTTCTCAACATTTTCCCTTGAGTACCTGTATAGTTTGACTTAAAAACATCAAAACACCATTTCTTGTCAAGCTTAAAATCTATTAAACAAGTAAAGAATATTCTTTTTTTTTGTTTTAAAACCAAAAACTACTTATGAGATTAATGTGATATTAGTGACTCTCAATCACGTTCTTTACTGTCCTGATAAAGTTAACTTTCTTCTTCCCGTCCTCCCAATAGCCTTTTTAATAGAAAATTTCAATTTGCTATTTGTGGGCGAATGTCCCACTCTATGCCAAATAAATCAACTTAAAATGTGTGCATCATAAATCATGATAATCAAAAATTTTTTTTTTTTGGCTTTCTCTTTCTTATATTAATAGGAATTGATTTCCATTTAAGAGTAAATAATAGCACAGTCCGCGTAATTTTTGAACGGCCCTTATGTAATTGCAGTTTTGTACAGTCACGATGTAAATTTCAAATCAATAGGTGCAAACCCTCAACTTAAAATGTGTGCATAATCATGATAATCAAAAATTTTTTTTGGCTTTCTTCCTTCTCTTTTTGATGTTGGTTTTTGATGATGGGGTTTTCTGTTTTCAATTTACATGTACGTGACTGGTTAAACAAATGATAATGAATATGTCTGGGGGTTACATGTACTAGGGATGGAAATCAGTTCTAGAATTGAGATGGATGGGTTCTACATGGCCAGAGTTGCTCATTCACATACATTGTACATGTATATCTATATATATGATTTAAAACAAAAGTCACATCTAGACAGATTTTAAGTTCATTGTCAGATTAAAGTTTCAAAATTGGCTACATTTAATATAAATATGTAATATAGTTCAAATGGAATGACTTCACAAGTATGAAGATTGAAGCACCATAATCTCAAAATCTTTTTATTATGTTCCATGGAAAGTCTCAATTAAATTGACTACCTGCATTAATATTGTAATGGTTGAGCCATGGATCTGCTTGCCTTCAGTCATTAGAGCACCTGACTAGTGATTCAGCGGTCCCGGGTTCGATTCCCGTCCAGCCATACATTTTCTCCTTTCAGCTATTACAGATTTGGTGCCATTGACCACTGCACCCCTTGACTTTCAGAACTGAAAGACATGCCAACTAAGGGCAAAGAATTTGGGTTGTGTCTTTGAGGGTGAAGAAAATTTAGGAGGACTGAAGGGGTGTAATGGTATGGGCCATGTATATCAGACTGAGTAGCTGACAGCTGGTAGAGCACCTGACTACAGGATAAGACGTCCCAGGTTTGATTTCCAGTCCAGCCATACATTTTCTCCTCTCCTTATACAACATAAATACCCAATCACAGACCAAGATTTATTGACTGAATGACCAGTGGTCGGTCACTTTATAGAGTGACCTGCTCCAATATCATCACATGGCAATGAGGGCAGGCATGTCCAGTTGTCAATCCAGTGTATTACTTCAGTAAAATATGAATAAGTTGTGGACTACCACATAACAATATAGGCTAAATGACTAGTGACCCACTTGCTCTAAGACTGTTAAATAAAATGCATGTCCAATTGTTACTTAAAAGATATAATAAGTAAGATGGACTATCCAAAGCAAAGAAGGCTGTTCAACATGATTGATCCATATTTTTTAGGTGATGATTAACATGCTGCACTAATTCACCTTTCACTTGATTCCTTTTCTGATTAAGTAACAATTAATCTAATTATTTATCTGTCTGAGAGGATATTCTTGAAGGCCAGGGAATATTTTTATCCATGTACTCTGTCAATTGTAGGCACAGATGATGAATGAAGATGAAACACCGATTTATCAGGCCATGTTTCCTGGCACTCATAAACTGTGTGTACACTGTACACGGTGGTATATCAAAGTAAACCAACAATGGAAGGAAAAGTTCACTATCAGCAAGACAGTTGGTCAAGTTATCAGATCTTAAATGCCCCCCCCCCCCCCCCGTTTTTTTAATTATAAAAAAAATAGTCATTTTCATGGTCATCATGTGCCCAGGACATATGATACCCATTAGCTGAACATATTTTTGTATCTAATTAACTTAAAGAGATATTAAAAATTAACCACATCATTAAAATTTAATGTCAATTGACTCCATGTCTAATATGATGCTGATCTACATGTTAAGTGTCCTTGAGTTAGTTTTCGAACTCAATCCCAATTTAATCTTGCAGTTGTCTTTTGAAATCATGTAATCCGACTTGATCATGTTGTTACTACCTACGTACGTACAGTCTGCCATGAAAATGACAATAAATAGAAAGTTTTTTTTTTAATTTTCTCTTCTCTTTTATCTCATTTTGAAATAAATTTTGCTATATTCTAATAACAAATTTTATGATACCGGGTACATTTTTTTTATTGAATATTCTTAACTCTAAAAATTCATGTCAGTGATTTATTTTACATTGGTTACAGCTGCATGAGTACACTAATGCCCATTAGACTAGCCTAAACTTTCTGAAACCTCTATTAAATATTCTGATGTTAAAAGCTTTTCCATTATCAATCCTGGCCTTCGTGGGAACCGGCAGGTGTCGGTGGCCCACATGGCCACAGTGACGTGGACACAGGTCACCCTCCCACACAGGGGGGGAATGGGGGGGGGCTTACCTTGTCCCCGGGCGTCCGGTACAGGTACATGATCAGCAGCACGGCCCAGAGCAGCCCCAAAAACAGCACCCACCGACACTTTCTCCGAGGCATGTCACTTAATTCAGTATTTTTGTCACATCGTTTTTCCCACGGTTTTAATCCATCGTGCACACAAAACTGTCAACAGTTTCTATTTCTGACCGATGTCGTAGTTTTCCGGTGTCCCCTGATAACTCTCTGTGTACCCGATCAATACACGTGTTGTATTACAGACGGTGTGTATTACTCCAGCACCCAAGACACGGCTTGTTCTAACGCATAGACTAAACGACTGTCTGTCAATCCCGTCTGTTATCATTAGAGGGAGTGGTTTCCCTTTTGAGGAACTCTTCCACAACGGAGATAATAAAAGTGTCTGTAGAAAACAAAATATTTGCTGTCACAGTCATTGTCAAAAGCACATGATGTTTTGCAAAATTTCTTCTGATTGATATGTCAGATTTGCAAATGAAGAATGTCTTGCTACGGATGTGGAGCTAGTTTCGGTCTTTTCCATAAAGAGGTTATTTTTTATGTAAAAATATACAAGATGTACATGTACAGAGATGAGATGTATGACCAGAGTTTCATTTAGTCAAATTGGAGAATTTTTGTTGCTCATTAAAGAGAAATCTCGAAGAAATATTTTTTTTTTAACATTTTGAGGATTTTTGAACATTTTTTATTGTCTTCTTACTTCAAGGAATATAATTTTTTTTAATTATAAGAAGAAAAATTGGATAGGTCATTTCATTTCTTTCATGGATAGTTTGGCCATAAGGGACTTAAGGTCAAATATTATGTTTATTTTTCTGATTATGTAACACCTTTAGCTAGGATGGAGTCCTAATAAGGAGTTGAAATATATTGAGAGAATATATCAGCATGGGGGGGGATGTATAAAAGATATAAAAGTGTCCTCTAAAGAAATTAAAACAAAGTTAATACAAATATATATTGGTAAAAAAGTGAAGTACATTCCTATCTCCTGTGCAAATTATTTGTTCTAATTAATTGTTCTAATTATGGTCCTTGGGGCAAAGAGACTATTGTAACATTTCAGAATTTAGAAAAACAAAATGTCAAGAATTTGGAAAGTTAAAAAATTATGCCTCAATATTTTGTGTATCCAGATTCTATAAATCATTGAATTTAATTCAGTGATCACTGCAATAATGGGTTTTATTTATCAATATGTAAATACACATTAAAATAATGCTGATATAAGAGAGTGTTGTGGCCAATATTGAATAAGCATCTTGTTTATTTCAGCATGGTTGCAAAAACTGTGGGTTTGCCTTCTGTGGAAAATGCCTAACAAAGAAACATGAAGTTCCAAAACTGAACAACGAGAAACACAAAGTCTGCAACAAATGTTACAATATTCTAACAGGGTAAAAATTGTGTCACTTTATTCATCAACAAATGTTACAATATTCTAACAGGGTAAAAATTGTGTCACTTTATTCATCAACAAATGCTGCACTATTAATAAACATGGTAAAAATGGTGTCATTCTATTTCTGAATCATTAACAAATGTTTCTATTATTTATGGTCAATGTTTTAAAAATATTTCATCAGCAATGTTACAATGTCTTATCCAGGTAAAAATCTTGTAATATAAAATAATAAGATATACATTACAGCATACAGTTTTCAATGCTTTAATTCTATGTTCGTTTTTATAGGAAAATAAAACCTGAGGAGAAGAAGAGAGATGTTTCTCCACCAGAGGCCTATAAAAAGTTTGTTCTGATATCACTATAAATGAACTAATTAATGTGAAAGCATTAAAATTTGGGAGGGGGGGGGGGCAATTTTTGTGGATCGCTCAAATTTTACAAGTTTTTGGGGACATTATTTTGTTTATTCTTTTATACCTTTATTCATAAAATATATTCAAAATAATCATTTAGTAACCTTAATATATCAACTTGTGGAGGATATTTATTTGTTGAGAAGAGGTACCCACACATTCACCAAAAAATGAGCCACAACAAAATTTAATGACATATATCTTCCTGTCCATTTTACCTTTGACAATAATTTTGAAATACATTAAGCAGTATTTTAATATGTCTAATATATATATATCATATGTGATCCTGCTGGTGTATGGATCTCCAGTGATGTTTATCTGTTGTAGGAGGCTAGCCGCATTACAGGAGAGAGAAGAACATGGTAAAGGCTCCCCCTCCAAAAAACAAACAGCCAAAGGGACCCCCAAACACCCCTCCCACTCCCATCCCTCCCACTCCCGGGCAGAGAGGGAGATCGAAGAGAGGCTTCAAAAACTCAAGGAGAAAACCCCAGAACAAGGTAAAGGGTACCGGATAATGGTAAAATTACAACTGACTATTTATAAAACAATAATCTTTTAAATGTATCAATGAATAAGGTGTTCTGTAAAAGATAATGAGTGCATCAGTAAGTTTATTAGTGTATCGATGGAATGATTCTAGTCTTGCTGACACGTTCAGACATGTTTACTTACATCCCTTCCTTTGTTGGTAGTTGCCAAAGAAAACGTGTCGGAAAAGGAGATCAAAGAGAGGCTGGCTAGACTAAAGGGAGAGAACCCAGACAATCAACACTCCGATAAAAAAGTGGGTTTACTGAACAAATACAAAAGCATAATGTTTAAGCAGGAAGTAATTGTTGGGTATGATTAACAGCATTGTCTTTTGAGAAACTTCTTATGGTTCTATGATAATCATTAGTATGATATATGTGGTCTCTTTGTATAGCCTGTATACAAACCACCAGACAAGAGAACCCAGCAGTTACAAGTGGACGATCTTCTGGACGAAATTTCTAAAGAAGTGGAACTAGAGAGTCATTTACCAAACAACATCACAGAGCTAGAAAACAGACTGACTAATCTCAAAGGAGGAAAGGGTAAGTCTAACTACCTCACAGAGCTAGAAAACACACTGAATAATCTCAAAGGAGGAAAGGGTAAGTCTAACAACATTACAGAGCTAGAAAACACACTGAATAATCTCAAAGGAGGAAAGGGTAAGTCTAACAACATCACAGAGCTAGAAAACACACTGAATAATCTCAAAGGAGGAAAGGGTAAGTCTAACTACCTCACAGAGCTCGAGAACAGACTGACTAATCTCAAAGGAGGATAGGGTAAGTCTAACAACATCACACAGCTAGAAAACAGACTTACTCATCTCAAAGGAGGAAAGGGTAAGTCTAACAACATCACAGAGCTAGAAAACAGACTGACTAATCTCAAAGGAGGAAAGGGTAAGTCTAACAACATCACAGAGCTAGAAAACAGACTGACTAATCTCAAAGGAGGAAAGGGTAAGTCTAACAACATCACAGAGCTAGAAAACAGACTGACTAATCTCAAAGGAGGAAAGGGTAAGTCTAACAACCTCACAGAGCTAGAAAACAGACTGACTAATCTCAAAGGAGGAAAGGGTAAGTCTAACAACATCACAGAGCTAGAAAACAGACTGACTAATCTCAAAGGAGGAAAGGGTAAGTCTAACTACCTCACAGAGCTAGAAATCAGACTGACCATTATTTATACACTGAAATGACAACAGATTTTTCTGTTATTTCCCAATCATGACAAGGAGCACACGATGGATGTGACTGGTTGGCAGGGGATGCTCACTCCACCATGGCACCTGATCCCACCTCTGATGTTTTGGAGGTCCATGTTTGCTCTGCTCTTATTTTGTATTGTTTTATGGACTTTTGAACTTAGTTGATGTAACTGCTGTTTGTTATCACCATATGTTTCATTGCAGTAAACTGATTCACATAATAGGGAGACTAGGAAACTTCAAAATTTGATACATGCATAAAAGCTCTTTTCAGAAAGAGATTTCAGTCTTAAAAGGTCTTCAAGAAAATATGGATAATGCATGTGTAGAGGTAGAATGAATATTACTTTGATAAAGTTGCGAAAAAGTATGAAAATCAATTGACTGTATATTAGATATGTAGAGTTTTATATTAGAGAGATTTGATATGACTCAATGACCAGTAGACCTACTTAATAAAATGTAAACTATAACAGGATTAATGTTTCATCATTTCAGGTGAAAATTCAGGGCAGAATCCAGACAAAGATGAAAACGATCTGAATCGTGGGGAAGCCAAAGATACAAAGCCGTACGTGCGAAACATTCCGAGTGAGGAGGGGAAGAAAAGTAACGAGGAGGGGGGAGAGATCAGCGCCGAGGAGATCAATAAAATCCTGGAGGAGACGTCAAAAGAGTGTGAGCTGGAGGCCAGGAAAGCACTGAAAGACCTAGAGAAAGACAAGGACATCATGAAACGACTGCAGGAGATCAAAAGTCGACGTAATGACGACGTCAACAAGCAAGGTAAGGACGTCATTAAACGACTGCAGGAGATCAAAGGTCGACTTAATAACGACGTCAACAAGCAGGGTATGACACATCACATAGTCATCTAGATACTGAATCTTTGTTTATCACAAGTAAAATTGAATGTAAAGTCTTGAAAACCAATAATGGTTTCATTGCAGTCAGATGCAGCATATTACCAGTATAAAGTCATTTTAGTTTGGGATATAAGTCAGCTATTATTGCTTGGTGTAAAAATTTACCATGAAATGAAGTATATCTTTGATGTATCCGTTTCCTGATTGACCTTGACCTTGTCAATTTCAGGAGAAGGCTCAGAGACAGAAGACAAAGATAATCCAGCAGAAAATTCCGACACTGATAACGAAGACAAGCAGGCTAGTGATGTCATCAAACAGGTGAGCAGGCTAGTGATGTCATCAAACAGGTGAGCAGGGTATAGTGATGTCATCAAACAGGTGAGCAGGCTAGTGATGTCATCAAACAGGTGAGCAGGGTATAGTGATGTCATCAAACAGGTGAGCAGGGTATAGTGATGTCATCAAACAGGTGAGCAGGCTAGTGATGTCATCAAACAAGTGATCAAACAACGATATTCATAACTTATTGCTAGCTTAAATCTATTAAGAAGACAGGACTGCTGCATTTTTTTAAAATTTTTACTCTCAACTCACAGTATGCAACACTGCTCATAGAAAGAAGCACACTAGTACTGTAAACCAACTTCTATTTCCATAATCTTTTATTTATGATTTGCCAGTTTGAAATCAATTTGCGACAATCAATTTTTGGGACAAATAAAAAGCAAAATAAATGGTTCACAGCAATTTTTAAGAAATATGGTGTCACTATACTCTCAGATATTTCTCACAGACAAATAAAGGTGGTTTACAGAATTTTGTGGATATACTGTCTTGTGTTTATAGTAGTTTATTTAATGTCAGATAATGGAAGAGGACAAGCTGGATGAAGCAGCAGCTAAAGATGGAATCTCAATCAATCAGAACAGCAAAGGGAAGAAAGCTCTGAAACAAGAAAAGGTAATAATCTAATGGAATAAGTAAGCTATAGAAAGCTCCAAAACAAGAGATGGTAATGTGATGTAATAATCGACTAACGGAATAAGTAAGCTGTAGAAAACTCCAAAACAATGTCAGATCACCTATAAATTTAATAAATATCACAGAATTAAAGAATAAGTATGCCCTCGTAATTGAAGATTTAGGGGTATAAAGTTTATACCCTGTCAGTCCATCTGTTTGTCTGTCTGTCTATCTGTTTGTCTGCAAAACTTCAACCTTGTCCATAACCTTTGAGTAAGTGGGGGCATGCAAATTTCACAGGAGTATTCTTTGTATCAAGACCTGTCTTTGTGTACCACCAAACTTGACCTCTTTATTTAAAATTAGAACTTTGACACACTTTTATAATGACCAGTCAGCAAGGGCCCCGCCATGGGGTAGAATTAATAGGTCGCAGCTTACGGAATGATTAAAAAATTTACGAAGAATAAGCAACAAAAAATGTATTCTTAAAATTTCAAGATAATTCTTGAATATTAAAAAACCTGAAAATAATATCCTTGTATTTACATTAGACAGTAAAGAACAACTTAACATTGAATGTATATTTAAATAATTATGAGGCTTGTGTTATATAAAATGCCAGCCTTCAATGAATGCAGATATCATGAAGGCTTGACCTTAACTTCAAACAAACAGCAGTTGCAGACAAAGGTTTTCATTTATCTAAGACAGATAAAGAAAAGCCTATTAAATTTTCTGCAGCAGGCTAGATAATTAATCCCAAGGGATTAATTGACTACCTCTCTCATCATTTTTCTTCTAAAGGTACAATAAGAATTTAACTTTTTCAGTATTAATGACAGAATGGGTTTTTTATACAACTATCCTAAAAATTAATAATATTCTTAAATTAACATAAAGTGAAAAAAGCAAATTAAAAAAAAATCTTCTTAAATCTATTTCTTGTGAAATCATAAAGTTCTATTAAACAAAAATAAATTATAAAGATTTAAATCCACATTTCAGAGTGTTCATAGCATTCCAAATTGACTAAATTCAAAACAAACTTATTTGTAGACAGAGGTGGTAATTCATCTCAATTTGACAGATAAAGATAATGTTCTGGATTTTCTTCAGGAGGAAAGCTAATTAATCCCAAAGGACTCATAGCAGCTAGTATTCAATTTACAATGGGAACATCTTCAGCAGTTATCTCTCTTTGCCAATGCTTTGGTATATAAAATTAAGGAATCTACCCCACCACCCCAGCTCCAATCCAGGGGACATAGAGAACCAAACTAAGCATCAATATATGTATTTCTGCCTACTGAACTACCATACCAAATTTGTACTTGATTGGACAACAATAAAAAAAGTTGTCCATTCATTCTTATGCATAGTTAAGGAATCTACTCCACCACCCCAGCTCCAAACCAGAGGACATAGAGAACCAAACTAAGCATCAAAATATGTATTTCTGCCTACTGAACCACCATACCAAATTTGAACATGATTGGGCAACCATAAAAAAAGATATTAGAAAAAAACAGAAAATTTGTGGACGGAAGAGTGACAGACGGACAGACAGACAGACAGACAGACGGACGGACGGACGGACAGACAGAGTGATTACTATAGGGCACCCGCAAATTCTTGCGGGGCCCTAATAAAATACCAAACTTTAACCTTTACCATAAGTTTTGAACAGTTGGTGCTAGGGCTTTCATACTTCACAAGTTTATTCATTATGGCAAGACCTTTCAGGTTTAAATATTTTTTTACCTTTTGACCTTCACTTTTGATTTTGACCCACTTTAAAAAAACTTTTAACCTTGGACATAACTTTTGAACAGGTAGTACTAAGGCTTTCATATTTCACATGTGTATTTATTGTGACAGGACTTTCCTATTGATACCAACAATTTTAACCTTGACCATGACTTGCATTTGAGAAACTTCAACCTTTGACATAAGCTGCCATATGGGGGTCGTCAGTGTTTTACAAACACATCTTGTCTTAATTACATGTTGTTATTTAACCTTTATCTTATAGGAAGAGGAGGAGGATGATGAACTTCCATACTGCTGTATTTGTACGGAGGACGCAACGATCCGTTGTCATGGCTGTGACCTTGACCTCTATTGCAATCGCTGCTGGAAGTAAGATTCATCAAAATTCATCATATAATCTACAGAAAGCAAAATCTTATCAAAATTTGTCAACCACATGATGTCTTTTTAGGTCACCTGAGTCACTCAGGTGACCTATTGCTATCTGTTTTCGTCCGTCGTCGTACTCCGTTCGTCGTTCGTCGTCAATCGGTGGTAAACTTTTGAACATTTTCAGCTTCTTCTCTGCAACCACTGAACCAATTTCAAAATCTTCTTCTCTGCTCCTGGGTATTGAATAAATTAACTAAGTGCATAGTTATGATGAACAAGAGTGCCTCTACCAAAATTGTGAATTTTATTGCCCCAGGATCAGGGGTTATGGTGTTGGGGGGGGGGGGGGGCTCTATTGATTATGTAGTGAAAATGCATTATTTCTTTGAAAATCTTCTTCTCTGCTCCTGGGTATTATATAAACTAACTAAGTACATAGATATGATGAGCAAGAGTGCCTCTACTAAAATTGTGAATTTTATGGCCCCAGGGTCAGGGGTTCTGGTGTTAGGGCGGGGCTCTTTTGATTATATGGTGAAAATACACGAATTCTTTGAAAATCTTCTTCTCTGCTCCAAAGTATTAAATAAACTAACTAAGTACATAGTTATGATGAACAAGAAGGCCTCTACCAAAATTGTGAATTTATGGCCCCAAGGTCAGGGGTTCTGGTGTTAGGGCGGGGCTCTATTGATTATATAGTGAAAAAACATTAAATCTTTGAATATTTTCTTTTCTGCTCCTGGGTATAAACATATGAACTACCTATATAGTTATGAGCAAGGGCCCTACTCTTCCAGTATTGTGAATTTCAAGACCCCAGGGTCAGTTGTACCATAGAGGGGGGGGCTGTACTTATATACTGAAAAATAATGAATTGTTTGAAATCTGCTCCTTGGTATTAATCAAATACTTTTGAAAAGCAAGGACGCCTTTTCAAAAATTGTGCGATGTGTGGATCTAGGCCTAAGAGTCAAGGGTTCAAGTGTGGTAGTGGCACTACTGATTATTATACCCCACGCAACTAGTTGCGTGAGGTATAATGTTTTTGACCCGTCCGTCAGAGTGTCAGTCAGTCAGTCAGTCAGTCCTTTTTTTTGTCAGCGCAACTCCTCATAAACCGCTGCACAGAATTTCGTCAAACTTTGCAGGTATTTAGGACACAATGTGTAGATGTGCATATTACCAGGAAATTCCGATTCCTTTATTTTTTCCGGGAAATTCTGCACTTTTTAACTTAGGCATTTGGCCATACCTTGAATATAGAGATGAACAGTTTGTCAGCGCAACTCCTCATAAACCGCTGCACAGAATTTCGTCAAACTTTGCAGATATTTAGGACACAATATGTAGATGTGCATATTACCAGGAAATTCCGATTCCTTATTTTTTCCGGGAATTTCCGCACTAAAAACTTAGGTTTTTGGCCATACCTTTTATATAGAGATGAACAGTTTGTCAGCACAACTCCTCATAAACCGCTGCACAGAATTTCGTCAAACTTTGTAGGTATTTAGGACACAATGTGTAGATGTGCATATTACCAGGAAATTCCGAATCTTTTATTTTTTCCGGGAATTTCTGCAGTAAAAACTTAGGTTTTTGGCCATACCTTTTATATAGAGATGAACAGTTTGTCAGCGCAACTTCTCATAAACCGCTGCACAGAATTTTGTCAAACTTTGCAGATATTTAGGACACAGTGTGTAGATGTGCATATTACCAAGAAATTCCGATTCCTTTATTTTTCTGGGAATTTTGGCACTTTTCAAATTAGATTTTTGGCCATACCTTGAATATACAGATGAACATTTTGTCAGTGCGAACCCTCATAAACCGCTGCACAGAATTTCGTCAGACTTGGCAGATATTTAGGACACAATTTATAGATGTGCATTTTACCAGGAAATTCCGAATCCTTTATTTTTCTGGGAATTTCGGCACTTTACAACTTAGATTTTTGGGGATATCTTGAATATAGTGATGAACAGTTTGTCAGCGCAACTCCTCATAAACCGCTGCACAGAATTTCATCAAACTTTGCAGGTATTTAGGACACAATGTGTAGATGTGCATATTACCGGAAAATTCTGATCCTCCATTTTTTCCAGGATTTTCAGCACTTTGAGTTTTGGGGGAGCGTGGGGTATGTGAGCTTGCTCACTTTTTAGCTCACCTCAACGAAGTTGGGGGGAGCTTATGTGATACCCTCGGCGTCGGTGTCGGCGTCGGCGTCCCAGGTTAAGGTTAAGTTTTTTGCAGCAGTTTTCTTTTTAATTACTTCTGTGTCCTATACTGATGAGACATGCATGGAAGATGCTTCAAATGTGTTTTATTGTACCAGTCAAAGTTTCAGATGCTGCAATTTCAGCAAAGGAATTACCAGGTTAATGTTTTTGGAGCAGGTTAACATTTTGGTGCAGTTTTTGGTGTGGGTTTCATTTCCAAGTAACTATAAGCCCTATGTTGACCAAACTTGCATGGATGATACATCTAAGGATGCATACTACCGGGCTTGCTTCGGATGCTGAATCTGACCTACATTTTCCGGTTGAGTGAACAGGTTAAAGTTTTTGGTGTGGGTTTCATTTCCAAGTAACTATAAGCCCTATGTTGACCAAACTTGCATGGATGATACATCTAAGGATGCATACTACCGGGCTTGCTTCGGATGCTGAATCTGACCTACATTTTCCGGTTGAGTGAACAGGTTAAAGTTTTTGGTGTGGGTTTCATTTCCAAGTAACTATAAGCCCTATGTTGACCAAACTTGCATGGATGATACATCTAAGGATGCATACTACCGGGCTTGCTTCGGATGCTGAATCTGACCTACATTTTCCGGTTGAGTGAACAGGTTAAAGTTTTTGGTGTAGGTTTCATTTCCAAGTAACTATAAGCCCTATGTTGACCAAACTTGCATGGATGATACATCTAAGGATGCATACTACCGGGCTTGCTTCGGATGCTGAATCTGACCTACATTTTCCGGTTGAGTGAACAGGTTAAAGTTTTTGGTGCAGGTTTCATTTCCAAGTAACTATAAGCCCTATGTTGACCAAACTTGCATGGATGATACATCTAAGGATGCATACTACCGGGCTTGTTTCGGATGCTGAATCTGACCTACATTTTCCGGTTGAGTGAACAGGTTAAAGTTTTTGGTGCAGGTTTCGTTTCCAAGTAACTATAAGCCCTATGTTGACCAAACTTGCATGGATGATACATCTAAGGATGCATACTACCGGGCTTGCTTCGGATGCTGAATCTGACCTACATTTTCCAGTTGAGTGAACAGGTTAATGGTTTTGGTGCAGGTTTCATTTCCAAGTAACTATAAGCCCTATGTTGACCAAACTTGCATGGATGATACATCTAAGGATGCATACTACCGGGCTTGCTTCGGATGCTGAATCTGACCTACATTATCCAGTTGAGCGAACAGGATAATGTTTTTGGTGCAGGTTTCATTTGCAAGTAACTTTAAGCCCTATGTTGACCAAACTTGCATGGATGATACATCTAAGGATGCACACTACCAGGCTTGCTTCGGATGCTGAATCTTACCTACATTTTCCAGTTGAGTGAATAGTTAAAAGTTTTTGGTGCAGGTTTCATTTCCAAGGAACTATGAGTTCTTTAATGACCAATCTTGCATAGATGATACATCTAAGGATGCATACTTCCAGGCTTGCTTCGTATGCTGAATCTGACCTACTTTTTGTGGATGAGTGAAAATGTTAGTTTTGATGCATGTTTCATTTCCAATAAACTTTGAGCCCTATAATGAGCAAACTTGCATGGATGATACATCTAAGGATGCACACTAATGGACTTGCTTCGGATGCTGAATTGGACATACATTTTTCAGATAATAGACAAGGTAAAAGTTATGGTTGCAGGTCTATTACCAAAAACTATAAGGCTTATATAACATTGTATAAACCAAACTTGCATAAATGCTGCATCAAGAGATGAAAACTCTCAAATTTGCTTCAGATGCTGGATTTTCATTACATTTTCATGAAGAAGAAGTAGTTTAAATTTTTTATGTAGGTCTATTTCAAAGTATCAGATCAAAATTGCTTTTAAAAATATTTTCATTTTTGGAATGTATACTTCTTGTTGGTTAATTGTGTGACTTTGCCTTACTTAAAGACAACATTCGTTGAGGTGAGCTCTGTAATCTCTGATTACCTATGTTTCTATCATTGCTGAATATTACTGATTTGTTGAAATGCAATTTTTGTTCCCCTACCCTTCCTATGGGTATTAAGTAGTGTTGGCAACGAGTACCCGGTTAACCGGTTAACCGTCGAACGTTGCGAGTATCGGTTAGTAAAACTGCTATTCGGTTACTCGGATAAAATAAATTCTACATAGTAAAGGCATAGAAAATGAATGTTTTATAATTTATAAATGTATACGAACTTCCACATTTCCCTAATTTTAGGACCTGATCTAGTGCATGGTTGTAGTGAATCAAATTGTTTTGATTAGTTTTTACAGTTTATATAATTAATAGCTTTGATTGCATGGGGTACACATATTTTGAAGGCCTGAGTTATAATTACCTCATTTGATAATTTAACGAGATGTCGCCGCAGACATAATAAGCTTGGAATTGTAACAAAAGAACAGCTGATTCAAAATCTGATAAATCACCTAAGCTTAAATTATTCGGAAACCAGCGATTTACTGGACACTCCACATATTGACTATTAATTATGGAGTATGTAAATAATTATTCTCCTTGATTGCGACATATTTTGAGGGCTGAAAAAGAATGTGTAAAATGGTGATTGACGATGACGTATTTATTTGTCTTTGTGTGTCGAATTCCTATTAATTCCCTTTATTTTAAAATCGTAAATCTTTGACGATATCGTATGTGTGTATTGTAAATATAATGTCCCTATACAGTATATTTGTGCATTACTACTACCGATAAGTATAGAATAAGATAAATAATAGATATTGGTACTTTTACCAAAAAATCATCCGAGTAACCGGGTACTCGATCGGAAGATGAAGCGAGTAACCGGTTACTAAAAATCGTCCGATTTGCCAACACTAGTATTAAGTAACCAAACTAAGCAACTGCTAAGTGTATAGTTATGATGATCAAAATTGTAAATGCTATAGCATCTGGCTTGAAACATGGAACAAATTCAATCACTGGAAAGTTGTTGCATAATGCTCAGGTGACCTATAAGGCCCATGGGCCTCTTGTTTAAAGAAATTAACAAGCTATTCGATTAAGACATGATAAAGTGTTAAATGAAGAAATTATTTAAATTAACAAGCTGTGAAATTAAGAAAATAATAAACTCAACTTTTTCTTTGTTTAGGGAGAGCCATATAGATTTTCAGATGGAAGATCATATCACGTCTAAATATATAAAACCCAAGGGATGGACATAATTGGGTGATATCTGACTAATTATATCCTATTGGACTGGACTTCATTGAGTGATATCTGACTAATTATATCCTATTGTGCTGGACTTCGTTGTGTGATATCTGACTATACAGTAATGATATCCTACTGGACCTCATGTGATGTCAGAATTTACTGTAACTAAATTGTTTATGTGTTTCGTATTGAAAACTGTGAACATGACAGATTATGCTAATTAAGCTATTTATATACATGTATCCAAGTGCTAAATGATACTCAGTTAATTTATGTGGTTTTAAAAAATGAGTACCCGGTAATGCTAAAGACTTGTTCAGTAATTTTAAATCTCTGCATTGTAGTATTTATCTATAGGTATAATAGCTAATATGTCTCTTTGTAAATGGGATATGATTTTTTTAATAAAATTATAATTTTAAAATTTATATATTTTTTGAGCCAGAGTTATCAAAACTTGCAAGACATCTTAAATTTACTTGACTGTAATGAATTCTGGTTTGTTTTCTAGTCTTGATATGAGGCCATATTGAACCACACATTTGTCATTTCAAAATTCTTTGAAAGATAGCAAAGAGTACAAAACTTGCAAATCAAAATTCAATTGCCTTCTTTACATCTTTTTGTGATTAATTAGGTCAGTGATAATATGTCTAAAGGCTAAAACAGTTCACAGTTTCAGTTAAAGCATATCTAGTTTAAAAATCTTACAAGCCTCAAGGTTTCTTGTTTGATTTTATTAATTATCACACTTATTACAAAGCCTGTAGGATATGTAATCTACATCCAAGTTCAATTTTCAAACCTTAGGGACACAAGTAGCTGAATAAGTTGAGCAACAGTGTAGCAAACATTTAAAGTTTTTAAAATATAAAATGTGAAAAGTGAACACATAGGGATCTTTTCTTCAAATTTGCTATCATGTGTTGAGGCAGATATTATTTGAAAGAATAAAAAATGAATAAAATTTCAAATATTGAGAATTTTCAGAACAAAAATTTCATCAGAGTTAGCATTTGAATATGAAAGACAAAAATAAATGTCAAATAAATGAACATTTGTATTTGTTTTGAATATGACAATGTTCAGAATATAGGTTAAATTGGTCATCCTGCTATAATTTAAGAAGAAGGAGAATGTGTTTGGATACATGGAATCATTATGTTTTTTGTTAAAAATTTATGTATTTGATTAATAAATTTATTATTACATGGAATTGTGGATACAGTTATATTTTACATTTGGTGAAATTTACATACCATTTGAATTGTCAAGAAAACAACTCACTTAACTTTTAAAGTGTAAGCTAGCACATAAAAAAAAGTAGAAATGAAAAATTTTATTATGTAAGATGTATATGAGGTATATGACGTATGAATTTACCAGAGAGGAAATTGTATAAAAATGAAATAGTTATTATTAGAGTATCTTTGACCACTAAATATTTATAATGCTTGTCGAGAGGTAGGGTACTATATACGAACGTTAAAGTAATAATTAAAGTTTGTTTAAATTGTAAATATGTGTGTATATTTAGCGAGTTAAGTAGAATTAGCAAACAAGAATTCGAAGCATGCAGTATATCTAAAAGGTACAAAAATAATGAATTAAATTCCCGAAATATTTACAGGTAAAGTTATGAATTCATTATACAGTACGTACTATGTAATCATAATACATGTGTATATACTTAATTTCTTTGTCTAGTCTTTTGAGTGTCATGTCTATCATACATACTGTTTATGGCCTTTATTGCTTAATTATTCTGCGAATATCCAAAGTCCAGATCTACCAAGGGTATATTATTGATTTTTTTTTTTTGGGGGGGGGGGGGGGGCTTGGAAGGTCAGTTATTTGAAAAATGAACCAAAATTTTTTATGCTTTTTGACATTGTTTTTGGGCATGCATAAAAGATTTCAAAGAGCTACAGATATTGCACAATTTTCAGTTAAAAATAAATATATTCCTCTTTCCTATTCCATGGGTGCTTGAGCCACATGGAGAGAGAGTAACTGCATGTTTATCATCACAAATTTTCTCACGTTTAATTTTGAGGGGGGTCTTTGTTTTTATCCTACTTTTTTAGTGTTTTTATCTTTTTTGTTTTTTGTTTTATTTCTTTGTTCTTTTTCTACTTTTTTGTTATTTAATACATGGAAATTTCAAAATGTTGCATCCAAAAAATCTAAAATACACTATATTTCATTCATCATGACCGAAGTGAACTTGAAAACTGACTATATGTTGACCCGATAGCTCAACCAATGAAAATACGGAAAACAAAGAGCGTAACAAATCAACCAATCACATCACAGCCCGCCAAGGGTAGTATAGCGTCCTTTCGTTCTAACACAGGAAGAAAGAGAGATTTTGGAGTAAGTGTATATTTTACGTTTATTTACAAAATTTTAAATGAAATTGTCTTAAATGACACACGATATTAATTTATAAACATTCATTTCAGAAAATCATGTATGCACAAATGGTTATCATTTATTCGTTTTGCTTATAATTCGAAAGTGAAACGTGGGGATTCAACTTTCTCTTTTGTCTGTTTACATATGACGCCATCGGCGTGTTTACAAACTGGCAGTAGTTAATCTTCTTTTCAAGTAAGAATTCGGAAGTTTAAATGTGAATACACACATATAATTATCATTGCACATATTACTTGCACAATTTGATTTGCATTGACTTGTTAAATGGCAGAATGAGAACGGTGCCTAGGTCTGCTGTGTAAAGCCTCTATTTAATTTTGCTAATACTCATTATTCAAATGTAAGGCGGACACGCATAGGCGTTTTATTTTTTGTATTAGTAGTTTTTGTAAATTTAACTGTATCTTATGAGTTGACCTATTCAAAACAGCCCTGAATTTTCGACTTATTTAAAATGTATCAAATTTTAATTATTCCGTACGTTAGTATAATATCAGTACAGTACTATAAATGTTGATTGTTTGCAGGGCTTTAAATGCCAAGTATCAGTATGTGGCATAATTCTATAGGCTTAACTAAGCAAAGAAAAGCCTTTGAAGATTTGATAAGGGATGGTCCTTAGTATTAGTATATGGTTAATGTGATTGTTAGCGTGTTTTAATGGATCTGTCAATTATAAATAACCTATAGACATATTTATCTTGTTTTATAGTATAGTCCGTGTCCCAGCCCAACACAAGGATGGCATCGCCAAGAAGAGTAAGTATATTAGTGTTATTGATTCTATTTATAGAAAGGGGGTTCCCTTTCAATATCTTGGTCACATGGGTGTTATGTATGTGTTTAAAGTTCTCTTGCATAAAATAGGATGTGCACATGCATGTGCATTGAATCCAGGTTATTATTAAGAATTATAATGCATGAGAAAGTGTACTGAATTTCTTACTTAAGGTAAATATGTCTTATTAAACTTCAAGTTTATAGGCAAAGAGCATTAATATCTCTCAAAGTGTATTTATAATTGCAAGCAATCTGAAATGATGCAATTGAAAGATGATACATTCAGCAGTTCTCTTATGACTTGATCAGAGAAGAGAGTTGTTCATGAAAGACAAATAGATCAAACCCCAGTTTCATATGTGTTGGCCATTCAATATTAAAAAAATGTATTGCATGATGTAAGTGTGTGTTAATCATGGAAGTTTAATCTCTTCATTTTGTAGTGACTGATCTCTATAGAGTGAAATGATTATCAAGGCACAAGTGATTGTCATAACATTTTATTGTGTTTTCACAGGGTAAGAGAACTTCATCTAAATCTACATCAAGGAGTCGATCAAGAAGTCGGTCTCGTAGTCGGGGAAGGAAAGTCCCGAAGTCCCCACCCTCCACCAGAAAGACCCGGTCCCCAGCGCGCTCTAAGGCTGATTCCCCAGGAAGATCCAAGGTAGCCACCCCCACCAGAGGAAAAGTGGAGTCCCCCGCCAGAGGCAGGAGGCGGTCAGTAGAGCGAGCAGTGACCCCTACCAGGAGGTCAGCCCGTCTGGAAAACAAGGTCTGTCTCCAGGGTGTACAAATGTACAGTTACTTAGACCATTTAAAGTTCTGCTAATATTGATTTCAGGGATTAATCTAGGACATTTTTACTACCGATATTGGGTATTTTTCCCCAAGAGAATTTTTCCCCTGGAGATTTTTAGGAGGTGTTTACTTTTACTTTTAGACTTATGTCTAAACATGTTTTTAATTTTTAAAATTGAATATTCCCAACTTTTAGACAAAGGATCCAGAGAAGAGAGTGCCAGTTGAGATGCCCTCTATGGATGTACCCAGGAGGGTACCTAAGACGACTCACCACGAGTTTGGAGGGGCCATCGGAGCATTCTTTATGCTGATTCTGCTTCCTGCCACAGTATATGGACTCAATCTCATGTGTGACAAGGTAACCAGAATTTACTCTGTTAAAATTCTGAGAGAAAACAATCTCTTTTAAAAAATAACACTATCAAGAAGTAACAGTTGGTAAAGAAAAGTGTAAGATTATTTTGAACAAAAAAATTTCATTTCCAGAAAAGTTGTAAGCCCCGTATGATCAAGTTTCCCACTGATCTGAAGTTATACTTTGACTGGGAAGCTGCAGCCATTTACTTGGGGTGGTTTGTCTTCCAATCTGTTATCTACCTGCTGCCTATTGGACGAATGGTCAAAGGTCAACCACTGAGGTCAGGGGGTCAACTAACCTACAGGTGTAATGGTAAGTTCTGACACATTATCCTTCTCTGTTGATTCTAAATATGAATAATAAAGAGAGCTGTGTTTCCCATGGAAACTAAGTCACAAAAAATTTAAACAATATACAGGTGAAGTTTTTAGAAAAAGGGGGTATAGAAGAAGATCCTAACATTTGGCCTCTGCATTACATTAGTTGTGTTTATTTTACAGGTTTCTTTGCCCTCCTGGTCAGTTTAGCAGCCTTTGGTGCCGCTGTTTACTTAGGGTATCCAGTACAGAAGGTCCATGACAAGTTTCTGGCTCTGATCACCACGGGGACGATTTTCTCCTTCGTGATGAGTGTTCTGTTGTACATCAAAGCCAGGCGTGGTCCCAACAGCAAGCTGGCCCCCGGGGGAAACACTGGTAAAAAAAATCACTATTGTTGATTTAATATAGACGGGATGATCAATTAGAATTCCACATTGAAAAATCTTACAATCCAGTGTAGTTGTGGTTTAACATAAACCAGTTTTATAAAATCTTTTTATTATATAAATCTTTTATTCATGAATTTCTCTTGAGTTTTGCTCATGCAACTTATTTTATTCAGATTTAAAATAGACATCTAAAACAATTCTAAATGCCGAGAAACTCTGATTTTAAATAAGTTAGCTGTAACATAGATTTTAACAGAATTTTCAATATTTAAAAGTAATGTTATTCTAAATCTTTCAGGAAATGTTCTATACGACTTCTTCATTGGACACGAGTTGAACCCGAGGATTGGTAACTTTGACCTGAAGTTTTTCTGTGAGCTTCGCCCTGGTTTGATTGGATGGTTGATGATTAACCTGGTTTTCCTGACCGAGGCGTACCAAAAGTCCGGTTCCCTACCCCCCGCCCTCACCATGGTGGTGGTGTTCCAGGGTCTCTATGTGGCAGACGCTCTGTGGTTTGAGGTAAGGTTGTATAGGTGAACAGATGATGAAAATTATTAGCATCACAGCATCAGTTAATGTACTTTAAAGGCAGAGATTTTTTACCGGATGGTAAATTCCAGGTGAGGGAGGGGCTTATTTTGTACAGGTGTGAATGCCTTGGGGGCTAGTAGTCTACCTGTGGTCATCTGTCTCCTAATCCCTATACACAGGAAGTGATTTAATACACAGTGAAATACCCCAGGTGTCAAACTTTACCTGTGTTGATGATTTTGAGAGAATTATAAAATTAGCAGTGAAAGGTTGTTTTCATTCAATTAGATATTGATTTATTTTTTACTGTTTGAAAACACCCCTACCAATTAAAAAAAATTATGATATCATACAATAAATTCAAATATTAAAACAAAGATTGTTTTAGACTTAATGCAGTGCTCTAAATTGCAACTAAAACGGTCGCATTTGCGACCAAAAAAATGATTTTGCGACTAGAAATGAAAACACACTCGCATTTTCGCGACTGAGAAAATTTGGGCCGGAAACGTCCAATTTTTAAGATCGGGATCGAGATTTCATTTGTAAAGATTCTCTATCAAGAAAATGTTTGAAGACATATACTTAAATACACTTTACAAAGCGTTGCATGGACTTAGACAGGGACCAACCTAGACCCAAAAATTAGGGAGACTTCACTTCTCCCTCAGAGAAATTTAGGGAGAAGTTTTGAAATTTAGGGAGACTTCTTAGCGCACGTGATGCTCACTGATCATTATAAAACTTTTTAAAAATGAAACTATTTCATTGTTTATAACTTGAAATACTTTTCAATAATTTTTTTCTGTATTGAAATCCTAGTAAAAATAATTTAAAGGAGAAAAAGAATCTGATTTTTTTTTCCAATTACAAGGTATATCTAGCAAAAAAAAAAAAAACAACAACGAACAAAACAAATCAAAAAAAATAAACAATGACAATGTAAAAGATTTTTTTTCATTTCTAGCATAATAATTAATATGCACAATTAAATTTTAAATTCTATCTTTTCATTTTAAATTTGAAGCCTCATTGCATAGTCATAATTTTGTTATTATCTCTTTAAAATTTGTTTTCAATCTTAATTTTTTTTTTTTTCTGAAAAAGTTTTGATGTACTACGTACTGCATGCTGATTGAACTCTGTATATCAGACATGTAATTTCTTAGACAGTCAATAACTACACAATTTAACAGTAAAATAGGTCTGTATTCACAGCATGAATTAATTATTTGGCAATAAAAAGATCTAAAATCATCTTCAACATCTTTGGCATGACATCGATATAGCTGACCAGCTGTTTTGTGTCTGGTTGTGCATAACTTCCTTGTAACGATGGACTTTATCATACCTGGAAGTGTAAAATCTAGAGGAGTTCCGACAGAGTATTCGATGCATTGGTCATACTTAGTGAAACAGGTGCAAGTGTCCTGCTGTTTTGTTTATTTCGGCAGTAATAAAACAGGATTTATAAACTACTGACGATTCTACCATGTTTTTTAATAGATTTTTTTTTTATAATTTTCAATAATGGGGTTGCAAATGTTAGGGCGACTTTATCTTCGCTTTCATGATAAATTACGGCGAAGTTTGGAGCCCAAAAGCGACTATTTCGCCTCAGTCGCCCCCTAAGTTGGTCCCTGCTTAGATCACGTAATGTTATGACAGCATGGCATGCTGTACAAACCTGAACCAGAGACGTGGACAAATAATGTTCCTGATAGAATGGCATTCAAACTTTGTACACTTTTTAAGATCCGACCTTGTTATTTGATCAACTGCTTGCATATCACAATGAATCATCGTTGTATTATCATGCTAATAAAGAGTGTTTTGGTGGCATTTATAATGACTGTGTTATGGGTTAGGTAGGTAGAAGTAAGTAAACATAACAAACAGCAGGCAAAGTCCTATCTCAACAGCTGTCAAGCTTGTATTTTCAATTGATAAAATTTTATTTCTGTAATGAGATTACTTGTGTTCTTCTGTACAACCATAAGGGTACATGTATTCAATAAAAATATTTCATTCTTCTAGCAAATTTTTATAGTCACAGTAATAAGTAATCTATGATATAGTAAAGACATAATACATATCCTTATTTAAATTATCAAGTTTTATTCACAAAATGCATTTTTTTTTTAATGGCGAGTGATATTTTTGATTATGGCGACCAGAAATTCTGAAATGGCGACCAAAAAAATTTTTAGGTCGCCATTTTGCAACCTGAGAGCAAGTGTGACTTGGAGCACTGTAATGCATGTATTAATAAAAAAAATCCTGTTACAACCAACTTAGAGTAATTGAAAATAATTCATTCCTTGGACCCCATCTATGAATTAAATGAAAAGAGAGCTGTGTTAACTACATCTCGCAAAAAAAAAATATTCAGATTCATCCTAACATTAATAAAGCGTTCTCACCATGAAACATCCTAAAAGATTGCTTGTAAATTCTTTTTTTGTTTAAAAAAGGAAAATATATTAAGTGACCTATGGTAAGAAAAATTATTTTTAAATTTAATTATTTTACACAGTGCTTTTTCTGAACTTAATTAATAACATTTCCACTTTAGGTTTTCCGTCATTGAAAATAAAAAAAAATGTCCAAATTAGAATTTGTAACCTCCATGTTTTCTTTCCAAGTTTCGCTATGTGTAAGACGTCAAAATGTTTAAAAATAATCCTGTGATAGGTTTGTCTACCATTTTTCCTGTGGCCGTTGCATAACATTAAAATTGATATCGAAATTTCATTTGGAAAAAAAAATATGTACCAAAGTTTCTTTTTATAAATGCATATTATATCATTATCCTTTCAAATACTAAAGGTATATTTATTTCATATGTCATTAATCTAAAGATGTTCATGGTAATACAGTTTCTGTATACTATGTTCAGTAAACATCAAAGGATCAAAAGTTAATTAGAAAGTCACCACAAGTCCCAAACAAGGTGTACAGGGTATACACAGAGACCAGTAGGTAAATGTCAATCAAGTTCCAGCATCCAATGATGGACTTTCATTCACTTGATTGACAGGGCTGCCCAGACCAGGTGTTTTTAAGGCGGTGCATAAAATCTCTGCCTTCAAGAGCAATGTAGAGTAGTAAATGTTAACTATTAATGAGTTAATTTTATAGGTAAAAATATCATTATTAAAAAGTAGAACAAGAATTTATCTTTTCTGATATACTTGGAAAGAGAGGAGGTTTTGCTCTTTCATATGAACTTATTTAACAGAAGTCTAATTTTCCAATATACCTAAAAAGAGACACAACACTGCTGTTTGATATGAATGTATAAACTGAAGTCTTCTATTTTAGGATGCGATCCTGACGACTATGGACATTATCACTGACGGCTTCGGTTTTATGCTGGTGTTTGGAGACCTGGTCTGGGTACCGTTCCTCTACTGTCTACAGACCCGCTTCCTGGCAGAGCACGGAGAATCCCTGCCCTGGTATTGCCTGGCCGGCATCACAGTCCTAAACTGTAAGTGTGTCGGCATTCTTTGATCCCGTCAATTCAGGTATAGGGGATATATTATGAAGGAAATGTGTGGGGGGAAGAAGCAATCCAGTGGCAGTTGGAACCCTGCCAAATTGATAGATGTTACTTTTTTCCCCCAATATTTGATAAATTTCCAAATTTGGTGAGAATTGATGCTATAGTACTCAAAAGAAGAAAAAATGAAAGTCTGTTGGTAACTTTTCATTCTTTGGAGCATGACCCTAACAGCTCACTTGCAGCCCTTGGGTTTGGGAATAATGATGCATATTTGATGCAACAATATTTGAAATATTTTATGAATTTTCTCCCCAAAACTTATTGGAGAAAATCAAGTTAATGTCGTTTGTTGTTCATTTCTTGCACTAAACCTTGAGCTTCTACTACAATGGTTGATACAATTTGTATTTTAGTTGTTGGATACACAATATTCAGAGGCAGCAACTCTCAGAAAAATGAATTCAGAAAGAATCCCTACAACCCTGCATTAGCTCGTAAGTATTCACATTTCTGCCATTTCAAGTTGAAAGGTGTTCCAAAATATTAAGATGATTCATTAATTGGTGAACAAATTTCTTTTTACAGATTTGGAGACAATTCCTACATCAACAGGAAAGAAACTCTTGGTGTCTGGCTGGTGGGGACTGTGTCGAAAGCCAAATTATTTAGGAGACATCCTTATGGCCCTGTCTTGGTCATTGGCTTGTGGTAAGTATTGTCAGAGCACTTAACAGATTACATTCTGGCAATTTTTCTCTTCATTCTAAGATTTTTGTGAGAAAGGATTACAACATCTGTGATTACTATTGCAGGTTCCAGCACACCCTTGCCATATTTCTACCCCGTGTATTTCACCATCTTGTTGGTTCACAGAGAAATGCGTGACTCGGAGAGCTGTGCCAAGAAGTACAAGGCTAGCTGGGACCGCTACTGCGAGCGGGTCAAATACAGGATCTGTCCTCTTGTCTATTGAAAGGATATAATTCTCGGTGTTAAAAATTCAAGTTTAAATGCATCCAAAGACTTGTTTTATTTTATTTCATTTTAGGGACAATAAAGTTTTAAAGAGATAATATTTTTATTTAAAGATACTTGTGTATGATTTTAATGAAGAGTTTTATAATAGAAGAATTATTATCTAAGATTTTTAAAGTTAGTTTTTAAGATTTTTTTTTAAGTTAAAGAGAGGAAATGTAATATTTAAAAATTTGTTTTTTTATTTCAACTTTATATAAGTGGCAATATGACATTTTTTCTCAGGGCTGTATAAGTATTAGGTTATCTGTACCTATTTAACTTGCCATGGGTGTACATGTATAATGAGTGTCATATATAAAACATTTTAATTTATTCATCCCATTTCTGTACCACAAATGATATAGTTAACATTTAGATTTCAAAATTATGTGCAATTCAAATCATTTTCCATGTCCCATATATTCTGTAAATATTGTAAATATTTGTACATAAATGTGTGTGCTAAAAGTAATTGTGTTAAAATGTTGATAAATATGATATGTGGCCTGTATTTCTATTTTTATCATGAAATGCAGAGAAAATTGAGTTAAAATTCTATGTTTTATTTGCTAAATTTTGCTATTTAAGAATTGCTAAGAATCTAGTAAAAAAAATATATCAATCATTCAATGTTGTAAAGATATTCTGAATGAAACAAAAAATGTAAATCCTTCCAAAACTTTAAAGCATAACTATTGTAAAGTGTCTCGGATTAAAAAATCAATACTTGATACTTTTATGTTTTAATGTTGAAATGAAGGGGATCTAGTTTGCATTCTTCGAGTTGGTTGGGTTGTTGTGTCCAAAGCCAGCACTACTTATATTCTTCATTGATTCTTTTGAAATACGTTTGAGAATAGAACATTATTTACAAGGGTCATTCAAAAAGTTTAACATCATTATATTCGTATTTGGTATACATATTTTAATAACAAAGAGCAAGAGCCAGCTTATGCATAAAATGGCCCTCTTCTTATATCAAATAACTATCACCTCTTTCCCATTATATATGTCAAAATAAAGTAGACACTTGGTGCTTTCATTTTCTATAAAAAAAAATTTCGTTTTGAGAATCCAGATATTGGATTGATTGATTGAATATTGTTTAACGTCCCTCTCCAGAATATTTCACTGATATGGAGACGTCACCATTGCCGGTGAAGGGCTGCAAATTTGGGCCTATGCTCGGCACTTTAAGTGCTATTGAGCAGGGAGGGATCTTTTTAAAATTTTAAATGCCACACCTGCTGTGACACGGGGCCTTATTTAAACGGTGCTCATCCGAAGGAAAAACCCATTTAGTCGCCTTTTACGACAAGCAAGGGGGTAACTATGGACCTGATTTAGAGGATCCCCACGGGATTGGAAAACAGGTTTGAGAAATTGCAATGTTCTTGAAATTTGCAGAAAACATGCATATTTGACTACCTTTAGCAAAGAATTAAATTATGAGCACAGCCCACGATCTAAAAAATAAAACATGTTTTGTGATCTTCAGAAACAGAGCTTTCGTTACGTATTTGCATATTTTGGATCAGAGGTTGTGCTCTATATGAAATATTAAAAAATGCTTCAATTTTAGTCCATTTTCAAAGGAATTTACACGAGGAAAATGACGCGTTTTATGACGTCACAATGCATTGACTAGATGGAAAATTATATCACAACAGATATGTGGTCACCAACACTCCAAGTGATAAAAACTGTATTTGCAACCTAAACTGAGCGGTTTTTTTATTTTTCGGAAATTTTCAGGGCCAAATAAGGCCCAACCTGGCTCTTGCTCTTTGAATAATTATACCCCCGCAAACGAAGTTTAGGGGGACATGTATAGATTTGGAATCACCATGTCCGTCACGTCTGTAGACAAGATTTTGTCCGTACCGTTTCTCAGAAACTGTTGGATGGATTTGTCTGAAAATTTATACACTTATTATTCACCATATGAAGGTGTGCACCTGGGATTTTCATCATGATTGGATGATTTTACAGGCGTTTTTTCTTTTTTATTTTGTGATTTTGTTTGGCTCATAACTAGAAAACTATTAGACTTACAATCATCAAACTTGGACAATTTATGCATCTTGGGTAGACGGTGTGTCATGACCTATTTCAAGGTCACTGTGACCTTTAATTTAAGTGATTTTTTTAAAAAAAACTTAGTCTTTAAAATTTTAAATTTCATAATTCTAAAAAATGTAAAAATATAGTTGTATCCTTATTAAAAAATGCTAAATTAAGTAGAAACTTATTTTTCATCATATACTTTACAGCAAATTCTATAACAAATGTTAATGATTTGGGAGGAATTCAGTTTGTCCCATGGGCATAATTATCAAGCACTGGTCAAGGAGAATTTTTGATAGCAGAAATGTGCATGTCAAATTAGAGAGAAATTAATGAGTTCATTGTCGGGAGTTAACTGGCAAGAGCATCTCTAGATCTTATCTTAATTTATCTCTTGGGAGTTGGGCGAAAAGAAATTTCCTTATAGTTGCTTGTGTTAATTAAGAGTTCTTGATGGCTGTAGTTCAGATAAAGATCTTTCAATTGGTGTAATGTAATTAAAACAAATTGATGTTTTAGTGTATGATTAAAACTGAATTAGTATTGTATAATATAATTAAAATTAATCATGCATGTGTTCATTGAAAAAAAATTACATTTCAATTTTTATATATTTGCAACAAATTGCAGCCATGTCTCACTTAGAATTTTATAGTCTAAAGAATAATTTAATTTTTGATTTTTTTTATTAGACTGTAGCATTTCCATTATTTCATAAAATATGCAATAAACAATTTAAAGCTGCAGATGGATATTTGTTAAGCTCTAACACAGCCAGTTTAGAATTATATGATGTATTATTTGTTTTTAATTAATCCCTACACTGTAAGTCTCTTAGAGATGTATGTACAATATTTTAAACATGATAAGAAATGGAAATTAGATCATTGAAATCTGTGTCAATCTGTTAATCAAGGTTACTTAATTTTCTTGCACCCTAACCAATTTATGATTATCGAACAATATTTGATGGGCGTATCATGCTGTGGTGAGGCACTTTGTTAGACAATAGTTAATACCTCTTACTAGATCCATAAAATATTTCTGAATTGGCACCTACTCTGAAAAACCCAGCGGGGGTATTTGTCCCTATTGAACAGTTCTAGTTTGAGTTTAAATATTTGAATATATCTTCATATTTATAAAAATTATCAAAGATTTAGAACAGCAAAAATGGGGTCACGGAGCAATGTCCAAATTGAGTATTTTATTATTAACTTTCACTTTATAATACTGAATATCTTGAGCCATACCTCTAATACTAGTAAATGGGGCTGAACAAATTAAAAGGAGATGGGTGAACAAGGCGGGCAGAAAGCCTACAAAATAGGATATCATATACGATATGTGAATTGAGTATTTTAAAAAATTAACTTCTAATTACACATGTACATGTATCAAAGTTATGAAATTATGAGAAAAAAATTTCTGAGAAAAAAAATCTCGTAAAAAAAATTTCTTTGATAAAACAACATGTAAAAATACAATGTATAAGATGCTATGATTCGAACCCCTAGCATTAAAAATCTGACGTATTATACTGCTTTGAGACTAGCGCGTTAACCACTATGCTACATGTCCTATGTTGAATTAAGGCATTTAAATCAAGTCTCTGATCAATCTAATTAAAATTAGACCTTTCATCTCGTTCTTCGTTTTTGATATGTCGCTGTTCACAGAAGAGACATATCAAAAACAAAGAACGAGATGAAAGGTCTAATTTTAATTAGATTGGTCTCTGATATGACCTTTGGCAACTGTTTTGTCATAAAAGTGTGCTTTTAAGGTATAGTGGGTCTTCGCTCCATGTTTTTGTAACAAAAATGTATAAATTATTTTATATTGCAAACTTTTAGGATTATCTTTCAATAAAATGGAGGGAAGAGTTAAATAGGACATAATGGGAAAGAAGTTAAAAATCTTGTCAAATGAGTTAGGAACGTCATAATATCACGTACGCTTAACTGTTGCAGAACACAGAGTTACATGTACACGGTAAAAAAAAAAATGAAAATCTAGTTCAAGCTATTAGCAAACTAGGTGTTAAGTGTTATGAATACGTTTTTAAGAATAGGGAAGACGCTTCAAACTGCGTATGAAATTGAAAAGCAGAGAAACTAATTTCTCGTCGTTGTTTTTGACGTTACAATTTTAGTTAATAACCGTGCTTCGTGATAACAAAACATATTAGCTGAAAGATTGGCTAATATGAGTTAGGGTGAGTTCACCATGCATCGGATACATGCCTTGCTTCGGACAACTTTAGGCAATAAACTCTCTTTCAACTATAAATTTCACCGGGTATAACCATTAATTCGGGTGTATACAAATCGTGAACAGAGTATCCTCTAGTCGATGGAAGATAATACATATGCCTTATCTGATCAAATTTGCATTTTTGGGGGGATATATTTTGCTGGAAAGCATATAAGCTTATTGAAGAAAAAAGACATTTCTGAGTGTATGGCGTTTTGGCACGTAATGATGAATTAGCATTTGGACAAGCCATGTTTTATATCATTTTTTTCTCACCTAAAAATCTTATTCTAATAAGTTTGCAAATGTATTATTTTATAATTAGATAAGTATAGAAATTGAATAAATTGACAAACAATATATTCTTTTTTAACATTCCATCCACAATATCGCATGTTGTGTTTTACTCAGTGATTTATCGGTGAGCAAAATTTTGACGCTGTTTACGGAGATAAATGAAAACAAAGACATGCATGCCATAAATGGTTATGTAGATAAATTATCGTAGAAGACAATGGTAATAAACAGTTTGTTAGTGCATTTCCACTGAAAGTGTACACTAAAATCACAGGCACCTGACGTTACTTATTTTTCTTTTAATAAGAAAAAAAACACACATACCTAATAATAAACGTTTATTACCAGGTATGTGTATATATTTTTTTTATTAAAAGAAAAATAAGAAACGTCAGGTGCCTGTGACTAAAATGAGTGCTTTTCTGAGGAGGGGTATCGAGTGTAATTCGGAGTTAGGTAACCTGTTTTATAATTATACACATTTAATACATGTATTTAATATTTATAAATCATATATGATACAAGGGTTAAAATTTATTTCAAAACAAGTACATGTGAGTGGCAGGCTACTCAAGCTTGTGTTCTAAAAACAATTATTAATATTTAAGTTTAATATGAATTACTTTGATTATTGGTTTAAATAATGAGGAATCTGCTTTCAAATTTCTCTTTTTGCTAGAGGAATTTAAAAAAATATACCATCCAATTGGTACTTACATATTTATGACACTATACACAGAAAATATTTTTATTTTTATTAACTTCATTGTAAAAACGTTTGTATATATAAAGGCCTGCGTGAGAATCCCTTTTTTCTATTTCATTAAAGAATACGAGTGAAAATGTAGGCTTGTCAAAACTAGACGGTATCATGCACTCTTCATATTAAAACACATCTTTCTCTTTAAGGGGGCTCTCTACAACGTCACAACATGGCGTACTTAACGTAGGTCGTGGGTTTGCTGACGTCATTAAAACTGGGTACGCAATTTATATGATTTGGGCGACTTTCTTGTGCACATCTGATTATGACGTCACGGTGAGAAAGGGAAAAATTCAGTGCATTATCTAGCTATAACTTTTGTAAAAATGGGTAGTTTAGTGTAACAATATTCATCGAACATGCTGAAGTTATAAAAAATAATGAAGGCTTATTTTGATTCCAATGACCAACACTGAAAGTGTTAGAAAGCGTTTGATTATGTGTTATTACTCGCATCTTCTCGGGTCTATTCTGAGAGCACAATTCGCTAGTGATTCGTGAAATGCATTTGTTTTTAGATTTCGCGCTACATTTAAACCAGGAAGTATAAAAACATCTCAGTTTGTAAAAACAGGTGACGTGTCTGGATGATAAGGGTGTGTTAGACTGAATGTCCGAAATTACTGTCTGATAGATCAGGTAGGATTTTATAGTTTTTTCTATCACAATTCAAATCATTTTCTCTATATTATTTGTATATATGTACATGAGTTTTTCTCATGTCCTTGAGGATCAAGTTTCTCTTTCCAGGCACATTGTCATTATCTCTGCCAGATAGAGAAGAGAATATATAAAAAGCAAAATGTTTAGCACTTGCATGGCTTTAATTTAAGTATTATTTGACTTATTAAATATCTTAGAGTTACGACTTGGCAAGTAAATAACGCAGATGTTTATTGTATGTTATAGATATCCATCATGGACCCCCGTACCAGTGCCCAGGACATTATGCGATGTGACCTGTGTGAGACCGCTGTGGTACAGATGCACTGTGATACATGTCTTGTCAACCTGTGTACAGCTTGTGTAGGAAAACATATGATATCTGATGAATCCAAGGACCACAAAGTCGTCAAATTTCAGTCCAGGAAATCTACTCCCATCTACCCTGGGTGTAAATATCATGACAAAGAACGAAGTGAAATGTACTGTAATCAATGTGACATTCCTGCTTGTGTTTACTGCATTACATCTGATCAACATCAAGGTCATAAAATTTTACCATTAATGCAGGTTTGCAAGGAAAAGAAAGAAAAAGTAATTGAAGAGAGAAATGAACTAAATGAGACAATTTATCCCACCTTCCAGGACATTGCCTTTGATTTACAAAACAGAATGAGTCAGTTAGAAACGGAATATGGAGATCTCTCAACAGCCATAACAAAACATGGAGAGGACTGGCACAGAGAAATTGACAAACTTGTCAAGAAACTTAAAGCTGAAGTTGATGAGATGAAAAACACACAGTTACAAACTTTACAGAAACATCTGGACGAAATAAACAAGACAATGTCTAACATCAAGGATGAAATTGAATCACTTGAAATCGTTACAGTCACTAATGACATGTCAAAACTATTAAGTGTTGAATCCAATCTATATACATACCGAGATCTTCCAAAGAAAAATATGCCATCAGTACCTAAATTCATTTCTGAAAAAATTGAAGTAGATGACTTTAGTAAACTGTTTGGATCCTTATCATCAGATAAACATGGCTACAGCATGAAGACAACACAGAAATCACCAGAAGCTGGATCCCCTCCTCCAGTCAAACAGCTGCTTGATGAACCAGAGACTGTCACCACCATAGACACTGGGTTTGGAGTACTTAACAATGTGGCCTGTCTGAGTGACGAAGAAATATGGACAAGTGGACATGACAGCACCATGAAACTCTACAGCATCAATCAGGGATCACTACACAAGTCAATCACAACCAAGTCAGGGAACTGGCCAGATGACATAGCAGTGACAAAAAGTGGAGATCTAGTTTATACTGACACCAGTGATAGAACTGTGAACATTGTAAAGAATGAGAAGATAAAGGAGGTAATCAGACTACAGAAATGGAAACCTCGCGGTGTCTGTAGTACCTCCTCTGGTGACCTCCTGGTTATCATGGACAGTGATGGTTACAAACAAACAAAAGTTGTCCGTTACTCTGGCTCCACAGAGAAACAAACCATTCAGTTTGATGAGAAAGGTCAACCTCTCTATTCATCTGGTCAATATAACAGATACATTACAGAGAATGGGAACCTGGATATCTGTTTGTCTGACGGTAAAGCTAATACAGTAGTGGTGGTCAATCAGGCCGGGAAACTGAGATTCAGGTACACTGGACATACTCCTGCTCCAAAGAACCAACCATTCAATCCACGAGGAATCACCACAGACAGTCAGAGTCACATCCTTACAGTTGATTATATCAATGACTGTGTCCACATCATAGACAAGGATGGACAGTTCGTTCGCTACATCGACCATGGACTGTATTATCCCTGGGGACTGTGTATAGATACAAATGACAATCTGTTTGTTGCTCACACCAAAAATGACACAGAAGTAATTATCAAGATTGAGTATATGCACATTAAGTAAACTATGATTTACAATGAAGATGCATAAAATAAATTACTAGTATTACGTGTAGTAAGTCACATTTAGGCAGGTAATAAACTGTACAGAAACCCCGTATATGGATACAATGAAGAACAATTTATTGCAGGTAGTTAAGGTCAGATGAGACGTTCCTCAAAATTTGTTGTGTATATCTTCGTAATGTATGAAAAATATTCAGAATTTTAATAACATTCTGATTTCTAAACAGTTTCTAAACGTTTTTAAAAATCCAAATGTAAACATCTGAAATTGGAAAATAATTTTCAGAGGATCAGTAAATCATTTAGTCTTATCCTTGCTACAAAGATGACAGGTGACTCTATAGATCACTAAATTTTTGCGACACCTTATTTTCGCGAGAGAGTCCTTGACTTTTAATTAGAGAGACAAAATTTTCACAAATTGTGGTTATTGCTCTATATAATCCTAAGGAATACTAGTATTAATTTCTTAGAAATAAATTTTGCGAGCAAACTGTCAAGCGTAATTACGCGAAAATAAAGTTCTCGTAAATAAAAAGTGATTTACAGTATTACTGGCTATTTGAAGGTCAAATGTCATAATTATTCCAGTGTTGTAGTTACACCATATAGAACTCAAAAATATGTAGAAAACAAAGGAAACTTAAATTTATGTTTCAGAATGCCAAACATGACGTTCACTGATGATTTTAGGCACAAACTGGGGTAAAAGCCAAATAAACTTGTAGCTTCTTTAAAAATCAGAATGGTCACTATTTTTTGGAATGGATCTGTTCCTAAAACTTTATATCTAATCTACGAGTGTAAAACCTGAGTTACATCATTCCTGCAAATTAAGGAATTGTCTTTTATAATTTCTTTTTAATTTAATAGATACATGAGAATGCAATTGCTGTCAAACATTAACCCCCCCCCTTTTCTGAAGTTAATTCAAGCATCTCTCTACAGGAAATGGAATTAGTGTATTTTATACTTTCCATCTGAGCATCTCTCTTTACAAATTTCACATTCTGTTCTTCAAAGAGATGTAAATATCACAAATAAAAAAGCTATATGTGTCTGAAAAATCTTCTATCTTATAAAGATAAGCTTTGGAAGCACATTCGTTGAATACATATTACATATTTTACTCAAGTACACATTATAAAAATTTCATATCATTGTTACATGTACTCTACAAAATATTATGCTACTTTTATACTTCTATCCATAATATATAAATGTTTCTCCTTTATAAAGGTTTATCTGCGACAGCTTTATAATCTTCTGTGAAGTGATTTACGGCAGTTTAATCTGCGTTAGCTGAACAATCTCCAGTTTCCTGTGTCAATGTTTATCACGACCAGTTACTGTCCAAACTCCTTCACTTTTGTCCAGTCTAATGTATATTTCCACAGTTCATCCCGTAATTCCTCATTTTTCACAATGTCTGTAAACTCAACCTCTGCACATTCCCTGTCATAAAAAATAATTTTGGTTAAATTTACAATAACATTAAGTTGAATTTAAATATAAAATACTGGAGAAGAAGAAAGTGTTTATGAAACAATGATGCCGACAGACAACAGACAAATTTTGATCAAAAAATCTTACATTTGGCTCTAAGCTGAAATAAAAAAAACAACAACAATCAATTCATTTTTTTAAATGCTCATATCATCATAAATATTATACCTACTTCTTTTTTCTAATTTATCAAAGAATAATTCATTTTGTTTGTAACGAGTCATTTGACTGGACGAAAAATTAATTTATATGGTATAAATGGGTTGCCTACGTCAGAATGACTTATGTCAAAAACGTATCAATCCGCTGGAAGTTACATTAAAAATATCCAGAGTTTTAAGATACTTTTGAAAGAGAAATTGCCTTTTTTTCTAATTTGAATTATGGAGAAATTTATAAGGAATGAATTTAATAGCCTTCCAAGTTATGCTGGTACAACCTGGGTTGGAACTATTAAAGTTTTTACATGAAAACTTTTACTCTTAAGTGTTCAAAGTTCTTTTAATTTTATAAATGCAGGCTGATAATATATAAATTTTTATTTATAAGGAAACTAGTTTGCCTCATTCGTAGAGTAGGTGCTTGAGAATAGAAAGTGAACATTCTTAATTGATATAACGTCTTGAGATGTCTTTTGCCCATGCACTTTTGATATTGGCATGCTATTTCACAGACAAATATACATGTACTGAAAGGAAAATGAAACGCAGGGTAAACTTCTAAGGTTGTTTAATATAGGTTTGACGAATTTTTTTCTAATATTCTTTATCAATCATATTTACACTCCTATGCTCAATAAATTTACAGATATTCAATATTTTTTCCTGATCAATCATTAGTTATCGTAGCCCATTTAACGGTACCCCCATTAAGTGAAAATGAAAAACTCAAAACCTTGTATGCTCCCCTCGCGCACCTGTCACAGCCCTGATTCTCCTGTGCATGGAGTTCATAAGTCCATTTATCCTTCTTATGGGGATATTATCCCACTCTTCACCTAAGGCAATCTTTAACTGGTCGAGAGTAACAGAATTGGGGCGTCCCTTACCCTCCTGTCCAGTTCGTCCCACAGATGTTCGATTGGGGACAAATCTGGACTGCATGGGGGCCAGCCAAGTGTTTGAATGCTCATGAGGTCGGGCGTTATCGTGCTGGAAAATTAAGTTGTGCAGTTGCACAAATGGAACAGCAACTGGGCTGAGGATTTCATTCCTGTATCTAACGCCAGTTAAATTTTCAGCAACCACATTCAAGGGTTACTTTCCCCCATGGGAAATCCCACCCCAAACCATTACTAAGCCACACCCAAACCTGTCCCTCCCAAGAACGCAAGCATCGGAAAGCCTTCCCCACGGCGTCGGTATACACAACGTCGACCGTCCCCTCGAAAAAGAGTAAACAGGGACTCATCTATGAAAAAGACCCGTCTCCTTTGCCTCAAAGAAAATAGCCAAGTACCATGGGCGACCACCTACGCCAAATGACGCGCTCGACGTACGGGAGTAAGGGGAAAACCAACATAAGGTCGACGAGCTCGCAAACCAAACTCGCAAAGTCGGTTACTCACAGTTTTAGTGGCGGTAACGTAACGATTTTGCAAATCAGTTGGACGAATTATTCTGTCCTGACGTCGCAACGTTACGCGCGGACGTCCTCGTCGCGGTCGATCGGAAACCTCACAGTTTCTCTAAAACGACGGACAAGACGTTCTGTCGTAGAAAGATTAACGCCAAATTGCAAAGCAACCTGTTGTTCAGTTCCACATATTATTGAATCAGTAGATCAAGATTTTCGAGGGATTTTTGATATTTAAATCAATAATTCATATAGTTCATGTTTTCCTGAAACATAATTATTGGATTGATCATTCGTGAAATACATGTACAAGTGTTCTTGCGGTAAATCCAAACAGGAAGTATAAAACACGTCACAGTTTGTGAACACAAATGTACATGTCTTGTGATAAAGGGGCGTTAGACTAGACTGAATGCCCGCCATTTGTTAAATGATATACCAGGTAATATTTATAGTTTCTCGTTTCATGAAAAATACCACTTTCTTTTTTATTTAAGGAATGTTTTTAAGTTTTGTGTGAGTTTCTCCGTGTATATCTCTGCGCGTGAAAATGGTATTCAAATCCATTTCAATGTTGGCTTACTAGAAAAACACTGCAAATGTAAATATTGATATATACATGAGCTTTAGTCTTGTCCTAGAGGATTTCTCTTTTCACTTGGTATCGTTATAAATGTGGTGGTGGTTTAAATTAAGGTGGTGGATGAGGGCGGACAGTCACAAAATATTTAATATCTTACCTGAAATCTTTGACTAGCAAAATAATGAGAAATATAGCTTTTTCATGTAATTAATGACTGCAATATTAAATGGGAGGGGAACGTTATACCAACCTCTTAAGGAGATTTGCAACAACAAAAAAATAATTAAAATGGGAGGGATAGTTCATCAACCCACCCCATTGATACCACGTACGTGCTTTTTTTCTTGGCGCTTTTTACTCAACATTTTAGAAGGCGAGATGGCTATTATACCTTTACCCTCTCATTGTGAAGTATTGAAGATGGATAGAAATACATGAAAAAGCAATTAATTAAATATAAAATCTATAAGTCTGTAAATAATGTAGACCTTTCTTGTGTGTGACAGATACAAATCATGGACACCCGTACCAGCGCCCAGGATGTGATGCGATGTGACCTGTGTGAGACCGCTGTTGTACAGATGCACTGCGATACATGTCTTGTCAACCTGTGTAAGGCCTGTGTGGGAGAACACATCTCAACAGGTGAATCCAAGGACCACAAAGTCGTCACATTTCAGTCCAGGAAATCGACTTCTCTCTACCCTGGATGTACAATTCATAGCAAAGAACGAAGTGAAATGTACTGTAATCAATGTGACATTCCTATCTGTGTTTACTGCATTACATCTGATGAACATCAAGGTCATAACATTTTACCATTAATGCAGGTCGCCGAGGAAAAGAAAGAAAAGATAATCAATGAAAGAAATGAATTAAATGAAAAAATTTACCCCACCTATCAGGGAATTGCCTCTGATGTACAAAACAGAATGAGTCAGTTAAAAAGGGAATATGGAGATCTCTCAACAGCCATAACAAAACATGGAGAGGACTGGCACAGAGAAATTGACAAACTTGTCCAGAAACTTAAAGCTGAAGTTGATGAGATGAAAAACACACAGTTACAAACTCTACAGAAACATCTGGATGAAATATACAAGAGCATTTTGAACATCAAGGAGGAAATCAATGTAGTGGAAATTGTTTTGGACACAAACGACTTGTCAAAACTATTTAAATTTGAATCCAATTCATATATTTACAGAAATCTTCCTCATAGAATTGTGTCATCTTTGCCTGAATTCATTCCTGGAAAAATCCAAGAAAAACTTAATGAACGGTTTGGGACCTTATCATTACTTTCTTTAACTTCAGATGCACATGGCTACAGCATGAAGACAACACTGAAATTATCAGATGTTGGATCTTCTCCTCCAACTAGACAACTACTTGATGAACCAGAGACTGTCACCACCATAGACACTGGGTATGGAAGACTTGACAATATAGCCTGTCTGAGTGATGAAGAAATTTGGACGAGAGGAACAAGCAGCAACATGAAACTCTTCAGCATCAATCAGGGATCACTACTCAAGTCAATCACAACCAAGTCAGGGAAATGGCCATCTGACATAGCAGTGACAAAAAGTGGTGATCTAGTTTATGCTGATGCCATTAATGGAACTGTCAACATTGTGAAGAATGAGAAGATAGAGGAGGTGATCAGACTACGTACCTGGAGACCTCAAGGTGTTTGTAGCACTTCCTCTGGTGACCTCCTGGTTATCATGTACAATTATGTTTACGAACCAACAAAAGTTATCCATTACTCTGGCTCCACAGAAAAACAAACCATTCAGTTTGATGATAAAGGTAAGCCCCTTTATTCATCTGGACTTTATAACATTTACATTACTGAGAACAGGAACTTGGATATCTGTGTGTCTGATGGTGGAGCTAAAGCAGTAGTGGTGGTCAATCAGGCCGGGAAACTGAGATTCAGGTACACTGGACATACTCCTGCTCCAACGATTAAACCATTTAATCCACTGGGAATCACTACAGACGGTCAGAGTCACATCCTAACAGCGGATTATAACAATGACTGTGTCCACATTATAGACCATGATGGACAGTTCCTCTGCTACATAGAATGTGGACTGAGTAATCCCTGGGGACTGTGTACAGATACAAATGACAATCTGTTTGTTGCACATACCAAAAATGAGACAGGAGAGATAATTAAGTTTAAGTACATGGACACATGAAGTAGATTTTCATTTAAAGTCAAGATACATACTGTCTAGTATATGGTAACAATAATGACAATTTGTTATTGTCATTACTAAATTAGATAGAGGGATAGGTTTACTTTATGCATTGTTTCAATGTCAAGATTGGCCACGAATCATGACATTGCTTGTTATTGTTTACGTGGTTATACCATTATGTTGATCCCACATGTTTTTCTCTGTTATATGTTTTTGTCTTTGAGAACTAATTATTTTAGAAGATTATGTTATTGAATTATGTTATGCTTTAAGAAGAAATTGGCAATTAAAAAAGGAATTTACTTGCAAGGGTTTCAGTAATGTAATCAGACGAGTTAATTCATACCAATAACTACATTGAAATGACATATACAACATGACATATGCAATACGTACATGTAAGCCGCTATTGTATGACATCATCAAAAGGTTCACATGGAACAATAATTTGAATCTGAATTAATGTAAAGCAAGTACAAGTAGTTACTGGTTGAATTATACTTTTCAAAACTTAAACCATTCATATAATGCCTGTAGATTTGAAACCTATTTTTATGGTTGTTGTCATTTATTTTGCTGAAGAATATTACCCTGTTTCTGATGTCTACAATCCTACTTCAACCACATTAGATAGTGTATTGTTCCTAATTTTTTCAAATTCTTTATTTATTACGTAGTTAGTAGTTAATGCATTCATTGTACATAGAAAGTATATGTTTATATTGAATAGGATAATTTGGAAGTATATAATTGTTTCTAATTGTTCAAATTATTTAAAAAAATTATGCCTGTTACTAATCTTTAGGAAAATAAAGGATTTTGATTGGTTAATTTCTAGATACTAAAGCTATATATAATGGAAAGAGATTCTCAGTTTTGTCAGATAGCTTCACTTTTCACTTGTCTGTTTAAAAACCTATTAGTTATGATGAATTCTGCAAATAAAGACAACAATTTCTATAAAGACAAATTCTAATTATTCGTCAATATAAGGATTGTTTTGACAACCTAGATTCCTAACATTTTATGAACTCCTAACAACTAAATTCCTGATAACAGAATCAGTCCTGACACCCAGAAATCCTGACTTTTTATCTGACAAGTGAATTACTGACAATTTTTTAATATTAATGTAAACCATTGTTAATCTCCATATTTTTACTTTTGATACAGCACTTTTTTCTCTTTAAATCCCATTTTGAATATAGATATCTTGAACCTTATACTAAGCTATCTCCAACCACTCATGAGACACAAACAAAATATTTTATGCATATTGATAAGGGACCAGCACAGTTTTGTGCATCAACTGTTGACTTGTTAATAAGTTTGTGACGAGACTTAATAAATAGTGACATATGGAGTTCCTGTTTAAAACATCTACAGTGGAAATAAGATATACCGAGGCCAGCCTATTATGTACAGTATGCTTGTATTCTTATATCACTTTTTATTAAATTTAGTTAGTCAAATTTGGAAAGTGCTAGAAATAAACAACAAGTAACCCTGTAAATGGATAAAATGAATGACAATTTATTATTCAAAAGATTACACTCGACTGGTGTTTTCTCTTTATCCTGATAATGACAGGAAGCGCACAGCGATTGTGACCGGTCGGCACGGGATGCTCACTACTTCATGGTACCTGACCAGATTACCGGGGGTAATTTTAAAATCATTTTTTTTTTCTTCATGGTAAAAGTAAAGTAAGACTCTCAACTTTTCCATTCAAAATTTGATTTTTCAGGGGAAAAAATGAAAGTTATACCACTCTTATTTAAAAAATCCAATTATTATACAATAATAAAATTCTAAAATAAAATATACAGAACATGTATAACTTTCATTTATTCATTCCTTCGGGTGTTACAGAAACTCAGCTTTATATGTGGAGATTCATCGCTGTTGCTGACAAATCATGTATAGCACCATTTTACTATTAAGTCTTAACCTTGCTACAGAGGTGGTAGATGACACTAAGAAAAGTTCTTTCTAGTTAAAGGTCAAGTGTCAAAACTGATATCCTCAGTGGTGTTGTGGCTGCCACATTCAGAGTACTCAAACGAAAGGAAACGAGGCCAAATATCCATGACAAACAAAGAGGGTCACTCATTTTCATTGTCATGTTGATAAAATCAAGTACATTTTTATAGCATGAGCATGGACCTCTTATAAAAATAATACTTGATTACCCTCTATCTATAATAGTAGTAATAATTTGTATTTTAGTTGTTGGATACACAATATTCAGAGGCAGCAACTCTCAGAAAAATGAATTCAGAAAGAATCCCTACAACCCTGCATAAGCTTGTATTCCTCGTAAGTAGTAATGTTTCAGCAATTTCAAAATAAAGGTATTCCAAAATGCGTAAAATGTTGTACATATGATACACAATATTGGTTAACAAATTTCTTTGTATCATATAATTATTAGTTAACAAATTTCTACATTACATTAACAGGAAAGAAGCTCTTGGTGTGGTGGCAGTGATCTATATTTTATTCCTTTCTGCTGATGTGTAGGCTAGATTTGATCTGAGGTGCAGTGTGGGTAGGCAAAATCATGATAGGAAAACCACTTAACAACATTGAGAACTGTTGGCTATTTTTACTCTGCTTATATAATATAAAAACTTCCTCTCTAAATAATCGAAATAGGGCCAATACTATACTTGAACCTACTTGATATTGCTTGAACCTGCTTAATATTGCTTGAACCTGCAATATTACATGTGTCGTCCTAATTTCTTATAATAAAAAACTCCAAGAATAGGGAAAAACATATAATCTCTCCAGTGCCTTGACAGTACTAACCACAAACTTATGACCAAGACAGGCCAATAAGAGAAAGATATGGAGATAACGAACAGTATTCAATCTCAAAGTCTACAAACAAATACAAAATAAGAGCAGAGCAAACACGGACCCCGAAACATCAGAGGTGGGATCAGGTGCCATGGAGGAGTGAGCATCCCCTGCCGACCGGTCACACCCGCCGTGTGCTCCTTGTCATGATCAGGAAATAACGGAAAAAATCCGTCGTCAATTCAGTGTATCACTAATGGACTAACGATTGGTATGAAAAACGTCAGTCAGCATTTGACCCAAGGATAAACTGTATTTGCTGACAAGGTCATTGTATCGACCATAGAACTTACGAAATGATGACTTTAAACGGGACTGTTGATATTCTTGTTTCATCAACTTGCTTGTCAATAATTTACCTCGTTTTAGAAATTGTTCCTTCATAGAGCATGCTCTTGCGTATCGAATCAACTGAGATATATATACGCCGTATGAAAGTGATGAGGGTATATTGCTGCATAAGTAAGGAAAGTTGACGTTAAAGTTAAAGTCATCACGTTTATCATATAGCTTGGTTGTTAGAAATTGATAACGGGAAATATTTTTGGTTTTTTGTCCACTAAAAGGAAAAAAATTTTCGGCGTTGAAAATTCAATTTTAAATGCATTCAAAGATTTGTTTATTTTATTTTAGGGAAAATATACAGTTTACAGAGATAATATCTTTATTTAAAGATACTTGTGTATGATTTTAATTAAATGTTTTACAATAAAAGAATTATTATCTAATAAAATCTTATAAAATTAGTTTTTTTTAAGATTTTTTCTTAAGTTGAAGGAGATGATATGTACATGTAGATGTAGTATTAAAAAAATTTGTTTTCTTATTAAACCACTTGCCACTTTATATGACAAGTGTCAATATTACATTTTTTTCTCAGGGCTGTATAAGTATTAGGTTATCTGTACTTATTCAACTTTCCATGGGTGTACATGTATAATGAGTGTCATATATAAAACATTTTAATTTATTCATCCCATTTCTGTACCAGAAATGATATAGTAAACATTTAGTTTTCAAAATTATGTGCAATTCAAATCATTTTCCATGTCCCATGTATTCTATAAATATTGTAAATATTTGTACATAAATGTGTGTGCTAAAAGTAATTGTGTTCAAATGTTGATAAATATGATATGTGACCTGTATTTCTATTTTCATCACGGAACACAGAGAAATTTGAGCTAATATTATATGTTTGATTTGCTAAAAATCTATTTAAAAATATTGACAATACATGTATGTTGTAAAGATATTCTATTTTGATCAGTTGTACATTTGAATGAAACAAAACATGTAAATCCTTCCAAAACTTTAAAGTATAACTATTGTAAAGTGTCTCAGATTAAAAAATCAATACTTATTACTTTTGTGTTTTAATAACTGTTGGAATGAAATTGACAAGGATCCAGTTTGCGTCCCTCTTGGATGAGGTCAAGTCTCAGCAGTGCTACTCAATTCTTTATTGATACATTGTTTGAAATAATTATGAAAATTAAGCATTATTCATTTGTGTAACTTTTAAAAATATATTAACAGAAATCAAAATCTTCATTTTGGCTAAAGAGTTCTCTCAGTGTATGGTCTTTTGGTCAGATTTTGCAACAACAGAAAGGCCTTGTTCTTATTTCATGTAGACTGTAAGCAAAAAGATGCAAATACAGTGTATAAATAAACTTCTCTACTAGACAACAAGATAAAAAAGTGTATGGTTATTATCAACAATAAGAATTATACTATGTCTGAACCTTCATGCAGAATCCTGGCTCTGTGGACTGGCTTATACCATCACAATTACATTTAATACATTTGTCCTAGGAAATCTGGATTGATATCTTCACTAAATACGGAGTCAAAAAGAGTGTGTACCTAAAGAATCACTTATAAGTCAAATTGACTTATTCAATTTGTAAAAATGCTGCATAGAAAAAAAAATTATAATTGTTGTTGTAAGCTCCAAAGAGATTTTGTTTATAATCCTCCCCCCTAGTCTGTTACATCAATCTTGATCTTTAACCCTCTCCTCTGAAATAAGGGGAAACTACTGTGAACTACATTTCAAGGTCCCATAAAAAGTTATACATGTATTAAAATTACCTGATTATGAAACACACGAAACAATGAAACAAGAATATCAGCAGTCTCGTTTAAAGTCATCATTTCGTAAGTTCTATGGAAGATACAATGACCTTGTCAACGAATACAATTTATAATTTAGTCAAATGCTGACTGACGTTTTTCATGCGAATTGTTAAGTAATTATTTGCATAAGTCATTATTTGCACACTGAATTGAGGAATTTTCCGTAATTTCCTGATCATAAAAAGGAGCACATAGCGGTGTGACTGGTCAGCAGGGGATGCTCACCCCTCCATGGCTCCTGATTCCACCTCTGATATTTTGGAGGTACATGTATATCTTTGCTTTGCTCCTATTAGTATTGTGTTATATCTACATTTGCAGTGTATTTCTAGTAAGCTTACTGTGAAATTGATTTGAAAAACATTTTCGTGTATACTCACGCGTAGAAATATACACGGAGAAACGTGCGTTAACGTGACGTCACAATGAGACTGCAGCGACGTTAGTAAAATGCAATAATATAGGACAGCGAGAAATTCAAAGATTGTGTTTGTTTTAGTTGCCTCCAAACAGGTAAAATGTAAATATAAGGAATGTTTTTCAGTTTAGTGTGAATTATTGGTGAGTGAATCACACAGACTTGCACATAGGCATATTTTTCATGAAGCGCGCTCATGAAGCGCTAGCGCGCTTCATGAAATATGCCTACGTGACAAGTCTGAGTGATTCACACACCAATAACTCACACAAAACTTAAAAACATTCCTTAAATGAACTTTTGAGCTTGAATATTGTTTGTTACCATCATATATTTCATGAATAGAAAAGAAAAATTATTTTTAAATGAAGATTGCCTAGAGTCTGGTACAGATTTACTATAGAAGTCTGACACGTCTGACGTCTGAGGTCTGCTTACGGTCACTGATAGAAAAATAAAGGAACATAAAAAGTTGGTCGGAATTCTTAACTGATGGAAACAGAAAAAATAATTGATTGTGTTTGTCATACATAAAATTCTGAATAATAATCTAGCATTTACGAGTATGTATGAAATCTTGTTTGAAAAAAAAAATGTCCGAGATCATGAATCTGGTCTAAATATGTGGAAATTCTATTGGTAGGAATAGTTTCCTATGACCTTTAAAAATAATTGTTGTAATGTCCACAAATAATTTGTTCATACATATCATCCCCTAGTCTGTTCAGAGATGTATAATAGATACGTCTCTGGTCTGTTGCATTAGCCTTGATCTTGAACCCTCTACTCTGAAATAAAGGGAAGATACTGGGAACAAGATTATCAGTTAAGAAATAAAGAGAAAGCGCCCCCTCCACACACACACACATCAAATAGCTTGTTAACATTTTAAAAGGTGTTTACTTAGTTCCTTTGAAAGAAATTTCTAAGATTTATTTTTTTTTTACTGGGATGGATCCCAACCTCCTACCAAAAAAGTCCCTGGCTGTTTTTTTATGGTGTAAACAAAATAATTCCTAAGGGTTTCAACCCTAGCAAAAATAAATGTTAGTATCTATTACTTTAATTTAAAATACGTTGGGCCAAAGACGACATAATTTTGACAAGCCTCCTCTCCCACATTCACACTCGTATTCTTTAATAAAATTGAAAAAAAAGATTGTCACTCAGGCTTTTATATGCAAAAGTAATACAATTAAAGAAATTATAAATAAAAATAACAGAAATCTTTGTACATATATATGCAACAGTTGGGGAGAGTGGGGCGTAATTTATTTTTTCCTCATGCAGTATCATACAAATAGTTCATATGAAACTGAAATATCACTTAATGCTTTTAGAACACAAGGTAAAGTAGCCCATTGATTCGTAAAATGCATTTGTTTTTAAATTTCGCGGTAATTTTAAACCAGGAAGTAAAATACACCTTACAACTTGTAAACACAAGTGAGGTGATAAGGGGGTGTTAGACTGAATGGCCGCCATTGCTGTCTGATATATATTAGGTAGGATTTCTATTTCATTTATCATAAAGTACATAATAGTATATATCCTTTGGGGGAGGGGTATTATTACATACCAGAGGCATAGTCACAAACTTAAAAGTGTATGTGTGTGTGTTGGTGGGGAGGGGGGGGGGGGGGCTCAAATCCCAGAAATACCATCAAATTCTTTGATAAGCAAAACAAAAAAGGCATCAGACAGTTTTATTGAGGGGGCACCAGCATATAGTACCTAAGTTTTCTGAAGTTTTCTTTATACTGCCAACACCCTCCAACCCTCCAATTCCAAAGGCCATGTTCGTTATACATAAAGAAATATTAATATGTACAACATGTAATATCCATGGGCGAATACAGGATATGTAATTCAGGGGTGGGGGGTTGATAACTTCGTTCAAGCAGGGGGTCAGGGGGCCGCCTTTAGGCCCTAAGTGGGTATAACAAAGTATGGCATGAAATAATATTAGTTAATATTATCACACTTTGAATGGTGGGGGCCTAGGAGGCGAAGCCCCTGGAAGCTCCTGAGTTTTCATGTAATTTAATAGTAAAACTAGAAACAAATAAAATGGCATTGGTTAGATATGTATCAAAGTATGGTATTAATAATATTAATCATATCATACTTTAAAAATTTTACATGCCCCCTAAAGTCCGCTAGCCTAAGTTTTATCAAGCCCCTGTCTAAGCTGAATGAGAGGATTTCAAATAGTGTGTTTCAAGTTGATTGACATTCATCACAGGTATACCGAAATCAGAATCTCCGATACTGCAGCTATCTTGTAGAAATTACTTATTTTGATGAGATTTGGATTGGCTAGAATATATTCTATAGTGCATTTATGTAAATATTAGCTACTGCTAATGAATCAGTAAAATTAAATAATTAAAAATCCGAAGGTTTGACAAAACTTACTTTGTGACTATGTGTTAAACAAGAAATGGGATACAGCAAATAAATAATGACTTTCAGATGTCAACACAAGGGGCAGCTTGTGATTTTCTTTTAATTTTGTTAGATAATAGTTTCTTAGAGAAACAGAAACGTCTAAACTTAAATTTATGACCCGCACTCCCTATTCCAAACTGGCGAACACATGAGGTCTTGACAGATTTAATTACTATATTGAATTACTGTATTAAACATTTATTACTTCAAGAGAAACAATGAGAAATGCTTCCTCAGTTGTTGTTTAAAATAAAATTCATTTGCCATAAAATGGGGTTTTATATTATTTCAACCAAACCTTGACCATAACTTTTGAAGGGTAAGGGCTAGTGCTTTCATACTATACATATTAATTCTTGTGACAAGACCTTTCATTTGATATCAAGTCCTTTGAAGTTGTTTTTAAATATTTGACCTTGGCCACAACTTTTGAAGAGTTAGTGCTAGGGCTTCCATATTTCACAGATATGTATTTTTGTGACATTGCCCTTTCACTGGAAATCAATACCTTGATCTTTTTACTTTGACCTTGGATATTCTGTGGAAAAACTCGAATCTACATCTTTTATATTTCCAGAATTGTATTTCCAGTGAATTTGCGTATAAGAAAAGTTTAATCTTCGCTATGTTGCCATATGGGGGCATCAGTGTTTCACAAACACATCTTGTTTTTCAAATTCTTTTAAAGTGTAAACAGGTAACCTGGGTAGTATCAATTAATGTGTACATGTACTCTAAAAACACTAATTTATTGATATTATAAAATTCATTTAGGAATAACCAGTAGTACTGCCTATTTTAGAAACATAATTTTAGTTTTTCAGAAGCTATAAAGCCGTTACCTTCTTCTCAGACTCTGTGTCAGATAGAGAAGAGCATGCGTGTACATGGAAGGCAAAATATTTGAAATTCTAACTAGATAAAAGTGTGGCCTTGTATTGAATTAATAGTTTTTTGACCTATACGTATACAGGTATATCAAGACACAGTCAGCAAATAATGTAGATATTTATTGTGTTACAGATATCAGCCATGGACCCCCGTACCAGTGCCCAGGACGTGATGCGATGTGACCTGTGTGAGACCGCTGTGGTACAGATGCACTGTGATACATGTCTTGTCAACCTGTGTAAGTCCTGTGTGGGAGAACACATCTCAAAAGATGAATCCAAGGACCACAAGGTCGTCAAATTTCAGTTCAGGAAATCTACCCCCCTCTACCCTGGGTGTAATCATCATGTCAAAGAACGATGTGAAATGTACTGTAATCAATGTGACATTCCTGTGTGTGTTTACTGCATTACATCTGATCAACATCAAGGTCATAAAATATTACCAGTAATGCAGGTTTGTGAAGAAATGAAAGACAAGACAATCAAAGAGAGAAATGAACTAAATGAAACAATTTATCCCACCTATCAGGACATTGCCTCTGATGTACAAAACAGAATGAGTCAGTTAGAAAAGGAATATGGAGATCTCTCAACAGCCATAACAAAACATGGAGAGGACTGGCACAGAGAAATTGACAAACTTGTCGAGAAACTTAAAGCTGAAGTTGATGAGATGAAAAACACACAGTTACAAACTCTACAGAAACATCTGGATGAAATAAACAAGACAATGTCTGACATCAAGGATGAAATTGATTCGGTTGAAATGGTTATAGACACTAATGACTTGTCAAAACTATTTAGTGTTGAATCCAGTATACATGCATACAGACGGCTTCCACACAAAATTATGCCATCCCTACCTAAATTCATTCCAGGAAAATTCGAAGTAGATGAAGTCAGTAAATTGTTTGCATCCTTATCATCAAGTTCTTTAACATCAGATAAACATGGCTACAGCATGAAGACAACACAGAAATCACCAGAAGCTGGATCCTCTCCTCCAGTCAAACAGCTGCTTGATGAACCAGAGACTGTCACCACCATACACACTGGGTATGGACACCTTTACAATGTTTCGTGTCTGAGTGATGAAGAAATCTGGACAAGGGGAAATGACAAAACCATGAAACTCTACAGCATCAATCAGGGATCACTACTTAAGTCAATCACAACCAAGTCAGGGAACAAACCATATGACATAGCAGTGACACAAAGTGGAGATCTAGTTTATACTGATAAAAGTGATAGAACTGTGAACATTGTGAAGAATGAGAAGATAGAGGAGGTGATCAGACTACAGAACTGGATACCTCGCGGTGTCTGTAGTACCTCCTCTGGTGACCTTCTGGTTATCATGGACAGTGATGATTTCAAACAAACAAAAGTTGTCCGTTACTCTGGCTCCACAGAGAAACAAACCATTCAGTTTGACGATCAAGATAAACCTCTATATTTGTCTGGTCTTTATAACAGATACATAACTGAGAACAGGAACCTTGATATCTGTGTGTCTGACAGTCAAGCTGAAGCAGTAGTGGTGGTCAATCAGGCCGGGAAACTGAGATTCAGGTACACTGGACATACTCCTGCTCCAAAGAACGAACCATTCAATCTACGAGGAATCACCACAGACAGTCAGAGTCACATCCTTACAGCTGATCATTTGAATGACTGTGTCCACATCATAGACCAGAATGGACAGTTCCTCCGTTACATAGACTCTGGACTGAGTGAACCCTGGGGACTGTGTACAGATACAAATGACAATCTGTTTGTTGCTCACACCAAAAATAAGACAGAAGTAATTATCAAGATTAAGTACATGCACATTAAGTAAACTATGATTTACAATGAAGATGCATATATATTATAACATGTAGTACGTCACATTTGGACAGGTAATAAACTGTATTATTAAATGATAAGGAATTTTGGTGCTCTCTGATTGGTCTAGACGCCATTTACTGGTGTGTACCTCAGAGTGAGTTCACCTCAAATGACGTTCTGGGAGGTTTCTTCGGGTTTTCCCTCTCGAGCAACCATAGATTTGCTTACAGCTTTTTCGACCAATCAGATTGCGTGTTTCAAAGCATGTGTCGGTGTGAATGTAAACATGTCAGACGCCATTACCAAGGAGATTACGAACTTTTGAAAGTAAATGGTTGAGAATTTATTGTTTATTAATATTGTTTTTAACTTTTTAAGTAATATTTGTTTAGCTGTTGAAGTATATCAACATGTTAAAAGTTTAATTACACTTTAAATTATGGATGTTTATATTTGGTGGAGACAAGAATGAAAGAGTCAGCAGTGTTGTAAAATTCCTCATCATTTAATAAAACGGTTATTGACTTTTATATACCTGGTAAACAAATGACTATATAGACCTTGTAACATTTCTTAACCTCGGCCTTCGGCCTCGGTCAACCAATACCTGACCAGGTCTGTATAGTCACGAGTAGACCTCATCAAAAGTCAATAATTGTTTACAGTAACACAGTATACATGTATTGATCATGTTGATACAATGAAGAACAATGTATTAGTTAAATGATGATATCCCTGATTTTTGCCTGTTTTAATTTGGGTGTAAAAGAATTTTAAGAGCATAAAGTAGAGCTTGTACTATTATTTTTTAATTGTAACTTAATGTAAGTTCAGTGTTTGAATTATTGAACAGTGAATCTACATGTATTTTACATGTATATTTAAGTTCCATTACATGTACAATTTTAAAGGTGTGTGCATTGCAAATTTTTTTGTTGTTTTACTTATTGTCATCAATGTCGTTAGTAAAATTATCACTGGATCAACTTTGAAAAATAGAGAATAACTTACATTGCAGTACAAGGGAAAAATTGAAGTTTATTTTACACTCATTAAATCAAAATGTTTATCATACAATTTTGAAATTTTAAGTTGGTTTTCACAGATATAGGTTTTTTTTTTTACTGGGAATACATCAGAATCAACTAATGCCATTCAAAAATAAAATATTACAGTACATGTATACTGACTGTTCATTTGTTCTTTCATTCAGGAGTAATATTAACTCAGCTTTATGTGTGAGCCTTTAACATTGTTGTTGATACAATATGTAGAGGGTTAGTAGAACATTTAGTCTTAACCTTGTTACAGAGATTAAAGGTGACTCTAGGAATATTCCTGTCTCTTTGAAGGTCAAATGTCAAAATTTTTCCAGTATTGTGGGTACAACATATAGAACTCAAAATATGTAGAAAACAAAGGAAACTTCAATTTATGTTCAGAATGCCAAACATGAAACTCACTGATGACTTTAGGCACAAACTGGGAGTAAAAGCCAAATAAAACTTATAACGTCTTTAGAAATCAGAATTTTCACTGTTTCTTGGAATGGATCTGTTCGTAAAACTTTATATCAAATCTGTAAGTGTAAAACCTGAGTTACATCATTCCTGCAAGTTTAGGAGTTTTCTTTTAAAATTTCTTTTTTAATTTAATAGATACTTGAGAATGGAATTGCTGTCAGACATTAACCCCCCCCCTTTTTTTCTGAAATTAATTTAAGCATCTCTCTGCAGGAAAAGGAATTATTGTATTGAATACTTTCCATCTGAGCATCTCTCTTTACAAATTTCACATTCTGTTCTTCAAAGAGATATACTAAGTAAATATCACAAATAAAAAAGCTATCTGTGTTTGAAATCTATTTTATAAAAATAAGCTTTGGAAGCACAACTGTTGAATACATATAAGTAAATTACATATTTTACTCAAGTACACAGTATAAAAATTACATATCATTGTTACATGTACTCTATGAAATATTATGCTACTTTTTTACTTCTATCCATTATATATAAATGTTTCTCCTTTATAAAGGTTTATATGTGTCAGCTGTATAATATGTGAAGTGATTTATGGCAGTTTAATTTGCATTAGCTGAACAATCTCCAGTTTTCTGTTTCGATGTTTATCATGACCAGTTACTGTCCAAACTCCTTCACTTTTGTCCATTCTAACGTATATTTCCACAGTACATCCCGTAATTCCTCATTTTTCACAATGTCTGTAAACTCAACCTCTGCACATTCCCTTTCATAAAAAATAATTTTGATTAAAATTGACAATAATAGTAGGTTGAAATTTAATAAAAAATTCCTGGAGAAGAAGAAGAACATTTTTATGAAAAAAATAATGCCGACAGACAACAGATTTTGATTAGTAAAGCTTACTTAAGCTTTTGACTCTAAGCTAAAAAAAATCATCAATCAATTTATCTTTAATTCTAAAAATGCTAATATCATTAAAGATAGTTGTACTTCATTTTTCTAATTCATCAAAGAATTATTAATTTCATTTGTAACATGTCATTTGATTGGATAAAAAATTAATTTATATCATATAACTTGGGTTGCCTACGTCACAATGACTTACATTTATGTCAAAAATGTATTAATCCGCTTGATGCTACATTAAAAATATCCAGAGTTGTAAGATATTTTTGAAGGAAAAATTGTCTTATTTTCTAAATTTTTTGATAGAAAATTTTATAAGGAATGAATCTTATAGTTACCCAAGTTATGCTGGTACAACCTGGGTTGGAACAATCTACGTATTTATAAATCGCTTTGTGGTTTATGAAACATAAACTGCCCCAAACCAAAGTTATACAGTATAACTTCAGTAGCTATTTAACTCATTCCTTAACAAACAAAATCTTACTTGTAGATTTTTCCGGAAGTCTTCCCCGCAGACTCCGAGAGGAGGGCATACAGAGTTGTCTGTGCTCCGTCTTCTGGGGTCTTCATCAGGAACCAAATAAACGGAGCAAACGATAGACTAACGAATGCACTCTTTCTGAATGGAAGATGGCGATAAATCTTTGTATTGACCACCCCGGGTAGAACACAGTGTACATGAATGTTGTCATCTATAAGCAAGAAGAAAACAAATTTTAACTGTAATTGTATGTTTAATTTTATAAGGTTTTTGGCTCACCAGAGCTGAAAGCTCAGTCTGTAAACTTTTCAACTTCTTCATAAGAACCACCTGGCCAATTTTAACCAACCTTAATACAAAGCATCCTTGGGTGAAGGGGTGTTCGAATTTTAAAAATGAAGAGACAAATTCTCTTATAATTATGGGGAGATAATCAAGAAAAGACAAAAATAGTGGGTCATTAAAAACCCTTTCAAGAACCACTGAGCCAGAAAAGCTGAAACTAAATATGTGGAAGCATCCTCACCGTATACAACGGGTAACGCGGGGGAGTCGCTAAAAAGTATGGGGGAGTCGTTTTCAACGTATGGGGGAGTCGATTTTCACCGCTTCGGAGTCAGAAGTGATGTGGGTCACGTCTTTTTTCGGTATATGTAAGATGTATTTACAAAAAACAACTAGCCCACGGAAGGTAGCAATAGTTAAGCTTTCTGTTGGTCATTTGTCCGGGTAGCATATACGTCTAGTTTTCTCAAACACTTCGAAACTATTCGACAGACCTCATATTTACGTCGATCGAGTGGTTAAAACATGCATAGTTTGCACAATCTACGACTTGTTTAGGGATTATAACAGATAAAACAGCAAAAGCAAACGTTAATCTTTCAAATGCAACAATTGAAATTTGGCTAGACTTTATAAAAATTAATAATTAAGACATTTTCTCTTTAGACAGTAATGGTTACGTAGGGGGGAGTCGTTTCTGGAAAAACACAACGCATAGGGGAGTCGCAAAATTGAATTGTACTATTATTAAAATTTGTTTTCTTTTGCTAAATGCTTCCATACATAACTATTTTGATAACTTTATAATTTTAGTAAAATGCAATATGAATAAAGATCAATATAAGCGATATGTACATGTAAAAATAAAAACATGTAATTATCGTTTCTTATTGTTAAGTGTATGAGTATATACCAGTACTTCATATACATTACTACATGTACATTTGATATGGTTTCTGCACGGATGAGCATGAATTAAGTGGCATATTCCAAAATTTTCAGCATTTTAAATTAAATACCGTTAGGCAGTTAATGTCTGTACGTCCGTCCGTCTGTCTGTTACGCTAAGGGGTACCCATCTCTTATCCGCAACTCCCCCTACGACTGAGTGAAATTTTATGAAACTTTCACAGAAACTTTACTACATATTGCCATTGTGCATTGTGGCGGATTTAAGGGGGCGCACCCGGCGTGTCAAAATAAAATTGTCAAAGTTACCGTAAATCAGAGTTTAGTCTAGTAAATGTAACCAGAAGTCTCTGTGGAGACTGAAGCTCTACTGGTTTGTACTTATAGCAAAGGAAGAGAGAAGTTCTTAAGCAGTTGGGAATTGAAACTTTACCACAGCAATAAAAAGAATATTAATGATCCTTGATTAAGTCTCTTTATGTTCTTAGTGTAGTCTACTTGCATGCCACATTATATTATAATCAGACTTAAACTGTATTTGGAGTAGAATTTTGAGAGTTTTTAACAGAAATTTAAGAAAACCAAAACAGAAAACCAAAACTGTTGGAGGAGTTGCATTTTGAAAGAATTTCACAGAATTTTCTATTTTTAGTAACAACGGCAACACTGTTCATCGAAATCAAAAACTGATACATAGAATTATGTATCTTAGTGTAGTCTACTTGTGTGCCAAGTTATATTGAAATCAGACCAAAACTGTAGGAGGAGTAGCATTTTGAAAGAATTTCACAGAAATTTCTATTTTTAGTAACAATGGCAACACCGTTCATCGAAATCAAAAACCGATACACAGAATTATGTATCTTAGTGTAGTCTACTTGTGTGCCAAGTTATATTGAAATCAGACCAAAACTGTAGGAGGAGCAGCATTTTGAAAGAATTTCACAGAAATTTCTATTTTTAGTAACAACGCTAACACCGTTCATTGAAATCAAAAACCGATACACTGAATTATGTATCTTAGTGTAGTCTACTTGTGTGCCAAGTTATACTGAAATCAGACCATAAATGTAGAAGGAGTAGCATTTTGAAAGAATTTCACAGAAATTTCTATTTTAAGTAACAACGGCAACACTGTTCATCGAAATCAAAAACCGGTATATAGAATTATGTATCTTAGTGTAGTCTACTTGTGTGCCAAGTTATATCGAAATCAGACCAAAACTGTAGGAGGAGTAGCATTTTGAAAACATTTCACAGAAATTTCTATTTTTAGTAACAATGGCAACACCGTTCATCGAAATCAAAAACCGATACACAGAATTATGTATCTTAGTGTAGTGTACTTGTGGGCCAAGTTATATTGAAATCAGACTAAAACTGTAGGAGGAGTAGCATTTTGAAAAATTGTTTACAGACAGACAGACAGACGGACAGACAGACGGACGGACGGACGACGAGAGCTTCCGGGGGCTTCGCCCCCTGGGTCCCCAGCCCCCCCCCCCCCCCCCCCCCCCGCCTACTTTATTTGCCCCCCCCCTAACTTCAATTCCTGTATCAGCCCCTGGTGACCTCCTATTTTACTTTTTGATCCGACACATATTTTGGGTTTCCCGGCCACAGCAAAACATGGAACTTTGCCATTATGGCATGGGAGCCGGGGGTATCATTTAGTGAGCTCATTCCTCACAGTACCTCTAGTTTTCTTGGTGAATTTTTATAGCTCTTACTAAAATTAGAACTTCAGACCCTGCACTTACCCATAATAACAATTCTGAAATACATTGCATGAAAAGGCACGTATGAAAGGTCTTCCAACGTTTTCATGCAGAATAGTAAAATCATAGTTATATTTACAAATGTGTTAATAAATTTTGGTTGAGAAACTCTGTTGTTACATGAATCTTCTTCCAACCCTTTTTTTTTGCTTGTCAAAATTTTTCAGATAAGTTGTTTATAATTCTTTTTTTTTTCATACTTATGAAAAGTTGTTATTGTAAGAAAAACTATAACTAGAAAAAGGCTTTCTACTGTTTTCCTGAGCAGTCAAATAAATCGCTGCTTGACAGTGGAGTGAGATGTTGGACCTGTCGATGAGCTATGGCACCGCTTACTTCACTGTGTGGGCGAGGTCACTGTCAGAACTTGATGGAATTGACAAAGTTTAAACTGCAGTGCTCGTGAAAAAAAATTCATCATGATAATATCATAATAAACAATATAACGATTCATTAATTGATTGTTCTCTATGGAACGCCGTAACTGCCTTATGTGGAGAACTTTCATTATATGATGGTATTTTGTCATCATATGATGGTATTTTGTCATTATATGATGGTATTTTATCATTATATGCTGGTATTTTATCATTATATGATGGTATTTTGTCATTATATGATGGTATTTTGTCATTATATGATGGTATTTTATCATTATATGCTGGTACTTTGTCATTATATGATACTACTTTTCTTCATTATACTACTTTTCTTCTTTATACTACTTTTCTTCTTTATACTACTTTTCATTATATGCTACTACTTTTTCGTCATTATTTGTAGTCTCGATCATCCAGACGCTTGTCTCTATAGCACTAATTCCCAATCGCATCATCTCGTGTCTTTCCGTTAGAGGTCGGAAAACAACCTCGAATGTATTGTCATCCCCTGATATTAGCCAAAGCAAAATACTATTTTTTCTATAAAATTATGTTAGGCGGCGATTTGACCAAAATCATGGGGCGCTTTGGCTAATATCAGGGGACGCTTTGACTAGAATTAGGGAACGCTTTGACTGGGATGTTTTATTAGGGGGGGCTTTGACTGGCTCCTCTAGACGCTTACACTGAGAATCGCGGAACAGCGAATTAGTGCAATCGCAACTTCTCGGGCCTTTCCGGCTAGCGGAAAAACAACCTCGAATGTATATGGTAGACGCCATGACAACCCTCCTTTTTTACGATCTTTGAAATAAATGCATGGAGACCTTTTATCTGTGGAATATGGAGTTTAAAACTTTATTCAATGTAATGATATTACTTAGAATATACTATAGAAGGGGCTTCTAAATTAGTCTATCCTATATTTGAATAAACAGGAAGATGTATAAAAATTTAACAACCGGTGATGTTAATACATTCGAGGTTGTTTTTCCGACCTCTATCGTAAAGACCCGAGATGATGTGATTGCGAATTAGTGCTATAGAGACAAGCGTCTGGATGATTGAGACTACAAATAATGACGAAAAAGTAGTAGCATATAATGAAAAGTAGTATAAAGAAGAAAAGTAGTATAAAGAAGAAAAGTAGTAGCATATAATGATAAAATACCATCACATAATGATAAAATACCATCATATAATGATAAAATACCATCATATAATGACAAAATACCATCATATAATGACAAAATACCATCATATAATGATAAAATACTATCATATAATGACAAAATACCATCATATGATGATAAAATACCATCATATAAAGTCAAAATACCAGCATATAATGACAAAATACCATCATATAATGATAAAATACCATCACATAATGACAAAATACCATCATATAATGATAAAATACCATCATATAATGATAAAATACCATCATATAATGATAAAATACCATCATATAATGATAAAATACCATCATATAATGATAAAATACCATCATATAATGACAAAATACCATCATATAATGATAAAATACTATCATATAATGACAAAATACCATCATATGATGATAAAATACCATCATATAAAGTCAAAATACCAGCATATAATGACAAAATACCATCATATAATGAAAGTTCTCCACATAAGGCAGTTACGGCGTTCCATAGTTCTCGGACAGAAATGCTTTTTGTCGACCCCTCAAGCAAAACTTTTTGCCTTCGGACTAACAACCTCGAGCAAACAGTTTGGTTCTTCGGTCCGAAAAAAAAACGCATGTTGTCCTCGAACCCTGTCTATGAATATATACATGTAGTACTCAGTGTAAACCCCAGATAATCCCAAATATTCTCATTTAAGATACATTTTTTGTGCCTGAAGATGTGTTTATAGGTATGATAAATGAAAAATAAAAATAAATTATTTATATGTCGACCAAATTGAAAGCATATACCAGTTTAAAAATTTCTACCCCACCCGAAGAAAAAAAGAAGTCAATGGGCGGGAATGACGCACCAGAGATTTCCACTTTTCTAATTAAAAAAATGGTTGATATTATTATGAAGAAATTTTCCATATTATAAATCTGGTTGTTCTTTTTTTATGGAGAGACTGTCTTTGTTGAAAGTGAGGGTTCATGATCTTTTTGAATTTTTGTAATGTGTAAGAAAATTACATACTCAGCTAGGGAAGGATCTTGTCCCCATGCACTTGTGCTCCGAAGATATATAATCCAATTGTACATGTATTCTTAAACTAAAAACAACACCAGATTAGGTCATGCATTTCACTTTATTTTGCGACTCCCCTATGCGTTGTGTTTTTCCAGAAACGACTCCCCCCTACGTAACCATTACTTTCTGAAGAGAAAATGTTTTAATTATTAATTTTTATAAAGTCTAGCCAAATTTCAATTGTTGCATTTGAAAGATTAACGTTTGCTTTTGCTGTTTTATCTGTTATAATCCCTAAACAAGTCGTAGATTGTGCAAACTATGCATGTTTTAACCACTCGATCGACGTAAATATGAACTCTGTCGAATAGTTTCGAAGTGTTTGAGAAAACTAGACGTATATGCTACCCGGACAAATGACCAACAGAAAGCATAACTATTGCTACCTTCCGTGGACAAGTTGTTTTTTGTAAATACATCTTACATATACCGAAAAAAGACGTGACCCACATCACTTCTGACTCCGAAGCGGTGAAAATCGACTCCCCCATACGTTGAAAACGACTCCCCCATACTTTTTAGCGACTCCCCCGCGTTACCCGTTGTATACGGTGATCCTGGGATAGTGAAGTTTCTAAATTGTTAACTAGAACTGTCCAAACTGACAAATACCCCCTGTTGGGTTTTTTGAGAGGTAAGTTTTTCCATAATAAAGATATGCATCAAACATGAATCATACAATTCTTCTTTCAGTGACCTTGAACTTGCACAGATAACCTTGGGTCAAGGTCATGACACACCCTTGGGTCATGGCCAATCTTTGTGTGAAATGAGAACCTACCAAGTTTATCCATAAGAAAGATATGGACCGGACACAAATTATGAAATTTTTCTTCCAGTGACTTTGAACTTCCCCAAATGACCTTGGGTCAAGGTCATGACACACCCTTGGGTCATAGGCAGTCTTTGTGTGGAGTAGTAGATTCTAATGTTCCTCCGTAAGAAAGATATGGACCGGACATGTTTGCACAGACAGACGGACAGCTAGACAGACGGACAAGGTGATTCAAATATACCCCCCCCCCAAAACTTTGTTTGCGGGGGGTATAAAAAACCAAGAGATATTACATGTGGGAAATCTGGTGAAGAAATGCATGACAAAAGTTACTCAGGTGAGTGATGTGGCACATGGGCTTCTTGTTAAAATTTCCAATAGTGATGTGACAGTTTGACAAGTTAAATTGTCAGGGGGGCAGATAGCTCTGTTCATTTCAAATAAAAACAGTTTTTGTCATACCTTTGAGTTTCTCTGCTAGTGTGACACCAAACAACACAAGGGCCAGCTTGCTTTGGGCGTACGCATCCCCAGGGTTGTACTTGTCCTGAGGGGGACAGTCGGTAAAAGGGGGTGAGCCCAGGTTATAGGCAGGGGCCACTGTCAGGAGAACACGGCTCGGTGTAGAATCCTTAAGGTAGTCTAGAAGCAGGCTGGTCATCAGGAAGGGAGCTAACCCAAACATAAGAAGTTACTTTTATTTTCTCCCTCATTTCACTCCTCCACAAATAAATATTTTCTTGACAAATTTATTGAAAAACAAAGAAAAAGAATATACTGTAGTATTTATAGTGAGCGCTAAATTGCTCTTGCATAAAAAAAACCAGTTTCTTTAGATACGAAGTTTCACGGAGAATACCGAAGTAAAACCGTAAAGAAATATATTGATATTCTTTTATTATTATTGTGCAATTTTAAAGTTAACAATTTACATTTGGTTTAACACATTTTGATAAAATAAAAAAATATATATGTTTTTGGCAAACATGCATTTAATACTTATAGTTTTTTGGCTTTTTACATAACATTTTTTAAGGTAAATTATTTTTATTTTTTTCAGCAAACATGCATTACATTGTTTTTTGCATAACATTTTTTGAAGGTAAATTATTTTTTTTCAGCAAATAGGCATTACATTGTTTTTTGGGTTTTTTTGCATAACATTTTTTTAAGGTTTCTTATCAAACAAGCTTCAGAAGAGGGTAGTTTTAGTCTGTCTTGTGATTTGTCAATACTATGAATTCTATGATTCTGATAAGGACTTACAGAGATAATTGACCTGGAACTGTTCCTCAAATCCGTCCTCCGTTTTGTTGTACTCACACATCATAACCCCGGCATTGTGGATCAGATAATTTAAATGGTCCTCCTCTAAAAACAGAACAAACACATCATAACTCCAGCATTGTGGATCAGATAATTCAAATGGTCCTCCTCTAAAAACAGAACAAACACATCATAACTCCAGCATTGTGGATCAGATAATTCAAATGGTCCTCCTCTAAAAACAGAACAAACACATCATAACCCGGGCATTGTGAATCAGATAATTCAAATGGTCCTCCTCTAAAAACAGAACAAACACATCATAACTCCAGCATTGTGGATCAGGATCCGGTTGCACGAACGCTTGTTAAATTTAACTAGCTGTTAAATTTGCGTAAACGCGACATTGAAATTAACAGCGATTTAAATCGGTTGCTCGAAAGTTAACTACCAGTTAAACTTTAGTTAATTTTTTGATTTAACTAACAGATTTAACTGAGGTTACATAGGTACATCAAATATTTAATTAAATATTAAAATCAAGATTATGGAATTGTTATCATTTCAAAACTTGTTTGCGGTGAAAGAAGAACTTATACAGAGATAATGTAAATATCTGCATGATCTGACATGAGCAAAACACACATTTGATCCCGATTTCAATATATGTATGTACGATTGCATTATTAGGGCTGTGTCAATATATTGATACGTATACGTACATGTTATTGTAAGTAGATAAAAACGTTTATTCCTTGAACATGAAGAGGGGTGAGGGTGTTCCTCTCCCCCATTTTAGAGAGATTTTATTATTATTATTATTTTTAATTCAAATTCAACGCCTTGTGTTCGAATTAAATACAGAAAAAAGTACATGTGCAGGTATTTGTTCTAACTGTATTGATTATATTGCGTGTAAATTAATCTTTCAATGTTAAACTCATGTTAGAAGAAACTACACTGTACTTTTTTTAATAATATATTAAGCAATATCTGATAAGGATTAACATATCCTTAATAAATTCACATTTACAAACTGACGTCACTTTAATTATGACGTCAGTAATCTTAAACTATAGGTAAGGGAAGTGCACGCGTCGAACGATTTTAACAGCGAGTTAACTATAAGACATCAATTAAATCTGAGTTAACTAATTAAACTTTAATTGACTTTCGAACAACAACAATTTAACTGACAGTTATGTAACTTATCGTTAAAAATTTAACAGCTAGTTACGGCATTAACTTGAAGTTAATTTAACTATCGTTCGTGCAACCAAATCCAGATAATTTAAATGGTCCTCCTCTAAAAACAGAACAAACACATCATAACCCCGGCATTGTGGATCAGATAATTTAAATGGTCCTCCTCTAAAAACAGAACAAACACATCATAACCCCGGCATTGTGGATCAGATAATTTAAATGGTCCTCCTCTAAAAACAGAACAAACACATCATAACCCCGGCATTGTGGATCAGATAATTTAAATGGTCCTCCTCTAAAAACAGAACAAACACATCATAACCCCGGCATTGTGGATCAGATAATTCAAATGGTCCTCCTCTAAAAACAGAACAAACACATCATAACCCCGGCATTGTGGATCAGATAATTCAAATGGTCCTCATCTAAAAACAGAACAAACACATCATAACCCCAGCATTGTGGATCAGATAATTCAAATGGTCCTCCTCTAAAAACAGAACAAACACATCATAACCCCAGCATTGTGGATCAGATAATTTAAATGGTCCTCCTCTAAAAACAGAACAAACACATCATAACTCCAGCATTGTGGATCACATAATTTAAATGGTCCTCCTCTAAAAACAGAACAAACACATCATAACCCCGGCATTGTGGATCAGATAATTTAAATGGTCCTCCTCTAAAAACAGAACAAACACATCATAACTCCAGCATTGTGGATCACATAATTTAAATGGTCCTCCTCTAAAAACAGAACAAACACATCATAACCCCGGCATTGTGGATCAGATAATTTAAATGGTCCTCCTCTAAAAACAGAACAAACACATCATAACCCCGGCATTGTGGATCAGATAATTTAAATGGTCCTCCTCTAAAAACAGAACAAACACATCATAACTCCAGCATTGTGAATCAGATAATTTAAATGGTCCTCCTCTAAAAACAGAACAAACACATCATAACCCCGGCATTGTGGATCAGATAATTTAAATGGTCCTCCTCTAAAAACAGAACAAACACATCATAACCCCGGCATTGTGGATCAGATAATTTAAATGGTCCTCCTCTAAAAACAGAACAAACACATCATAACCCCGGCATTGTGGATCAGATAATTCAAGTGGTCCTCCTCTAAAAACAGAACAAACACATCATAACCCCGGCATTGTGGATCAGATAATTCAAATGGTCCTCCTCTAAAAACAGAACAAACACATCATAACCCCGGCATTGTGGATCAGATAATTTAAATGGTCCTCCTCTAAAAACAGAACAAACACATCATAACTCCGGCATTGTGGATCAGATAATTTAAATGGTCCTCCTCTAAAAACAGAACAAACACATCATAACCCCGGCATTGTGGATCAGATAATTTAAATGGTCCTCCTCTAAAAACAGAAGAAACACATCATAACCCCGGCATTGTGAATCAGATAATTTAAATGGTCCTCCTCTAAAAACAGAACAAACACATCATAACCCCAGCATTGTGGATCAGATAATTCAAATGGTCCTCCTCTAAAAACAGAACAAACACATCATAACTCCAGCATTGTGGATCAGATAATTCAAATGGTCCTCCTCTAAAAACAGAACAAACACATCATAACTCCAGCATTGTGGATCAGATAATTCAAATGGTCCTCCTCTAAAAACAGAACAAACACATCATAACTCCAGCATTGTGGATCAGATAATTCAAATGGTCCTCCTCTAAACAGAAACATACAAGAAAAATATAAAGCTGTCTACTTCTTTATTGTTATATTTTATGACACTGCACTATATAGGATGTTGTTTTTTTTGTAGGTCACCTGATGAAAGTTTTCTTTACCATAGTTCATTGGTTGTATCAAAAACATTTCAAAAATCTCTTTTCTCTTTATACTACTAACTAGGAATATGAATATGGTGACAGTGTTGAAGTATAACTTACTTTTTTTGAATGCTGAGACAAAACTTTTGACTGAGGAGAATTTGTCTAGTTCACATACAAGACAGTGGACCAGTTCACTCTTGCTGGTCTCTCGTATTTCTTTCTCTGTGGCCTGTGCCTGCTCCTGTGTACGTGCTGTCGTATAAACCTTACACCCTGAAAAAAGCCAACAAGTGAAAACAATAAAGAAATTCAGCGGGCTGGAAATCAAAATCTACAATCAAACCTCATTATCTCTAATCTGTGTGATGGAGGAAAAACTTCAGGATATCCAAGGCTTTGAGAAATTGAAGGTAAAATAAAACTAGAGGAAAGTGATTGGGATTTTTTTTTTATTAAAGACCTCGAAATATCCATGATATTCAAAATATCAGTGTTTGAGATACCAGAATTCAAAAATATCTGATAATAGTAAAATGTTAAACATCATCACTTTTATGTCAATATTTCTGAAAATTATCTAATATGTTGATGGTGTGACCATTTTGGTGAGCGCAGATATTTATTCTGTTACAATTTAGATTGGGCTTGCAGATCGTCAAACTGCACCTGACATTTGGTGCATCTAGACTCTGACGTCACATGACGTTGTATGTAAGTTACATTTCCAGAAAGAAGCCTAAACAGTGCTAAAAGTAAATGAATCTAACGTTTTGTTTACTAATTTATCTTCAATATTTATCCATTAAATCAGGGCATGATTACTTTTAGTTGAACTTTTCTCGCGAGAATGTAGCTTTAACAAGTGATGCATTGTGGGTCCAAATTACTGCGTCAAAAAATTCTATCGAATGAATGTGCAGTAGTCCGAATTTTCTCTTTGCATAGGCGATGCTTTAAGAGCTATAATGAATAGAAAAAGATTGAATTCTTACAGCTAACAATCTTATACAGGTAATGAATTCATGCTTACAAGAAAGTCATTTTCATTTTCTTTAAACATAATTATAATTTATATGAAATCAACAAATATAAAAACTGAATGTTTATAACTAATAAAATAAATAAAACTCTCCTATTAGTATGTTTACATTCCTGAAAAAATCAAGACATTTGAATATGAAGCCAATTTTTTTTGGGGGGGGGTAAAATTCACTTACCTCTTTTAGCTAAGTCGATGGCCAGGTATTTACCCATTCCTGACCCTCCTCCTGTTACTATGGCAACTTTATCATCAAGTTTTAATTCGCTGATACACCGAGCGCCTCTCATGTACTGTCTAAATACAAATAGGTATAATGTTACAGTATATAGCTTTCTTCTCAAACAACTATAAATGTACAACTATCAGCAAGCTATATATGACATTCCTTTACTAAAACAAATATTTAGTTAGGTATTTTCTTTTCCAAACAATTCATTAGGCCCTACAGCACAACAAAACAAAACATAACTTAAATTCAATGTTTCAAAGTTCAAGTTCAAACCAGGGACCTATATACTATATATAGTATTTAGGTATCTTGTTCAAACTACTGTAGATCACTAAATTTTCGCGACACCTTATTTTCACGAAATAGCCATTGACTCTTTATTAGCGAGACATATTTTTCGCGAATTGTTGTTTTCCTCCATATAATCGTAAGGAATACTTTTATATGCGAGAATGAAATTTTCGAAAGCTCATTGTCTTGCATTATTATGCGAAAATAAAGTTCTCGCGAATAAAGCGTGATTTACAGTAATTATCCCAACATCTCCTCAGTTTTAACTTTTATTCCACATATCACATATAGGACTATTCCCTTATTAGCGAGCGCAGCGAGTCGGCGCGAAGCGCCGCTCGCATAGCGAGCTCAATAGACTAACGTGTACGAACGGAGGTAATTCGGGTTGAAATCTGCACATTGTTCCAAGAAATTTTTATCTCACCGCGTGAAAACTCCCAATAATCCTTTGCAGTACATAGCAACATGGTGGCTAAAACATGGCAACAACTTACTTGAAAAAAAAAATACAAACAATGATTTAATGCATTCTCCATGCCACAAAACTATCGTTTGCATTCTAAGTCAACAGGACTTTTTATTTGACGTCATACTTTCGTCATTTAACGACTCGGGTATTTCCGATTTTGTCGGAAACTTCCGAAAAGTTTGGAATCTGGATCCCGATGCCTGGAAAGTGATTTCTCTTTATTCTTTTCTTCTTTTTAATGAACTGAGAAAAGGCAGTGCAAGTACAAACTGTGTAAATGTAATTTTTTTTTAATAGCGAGCGCAGCGAGGCGGCGCGAAGCGCCGCTCGCATAGCGAGCTCAATAGACTAACGTGTACGAACGGAGGAAATTCGGGTTGAAATCTGCACATTGTTCCAAGAAATTTTTATCTCACCGCGTGAAAAAATTCCAAACTCCCAGAAATCCTTTGTGGTGCATAGCAACATGATGGCTAGCCTGGTTCCCTGTCCCTATTTTGCTCAATACACTCCGCGTCACTAGGTGCCTTGGTAAGGATGAGCCAGGGGACCAGGCTACTAATCCGAGATTCCTCTGACTCTAACCCCCGCTTTTATATTATGACTTGTGCGGGGGAGAGTCAGAGCGGACTCCATATTGAAAACTGGGAATTTGGCGAAACTAACTGGTATCGCGACTCTGCCTACCTTTTACAACTTTATTCCGCGGAGCTAACTCCCGAGACGCGAGAAATCAGTAAAATAATTATTATTCTACTTGTTAATCGTCATTAAAAGGATGCTACCGCCGTTTAAACGGTCCTATCAACGACAAATGAAGCATCACTTGAATTAGGTCGCCTCCTCGCCATTCGACTTCTTTGCGCATGACGTCACACACAAATACACAAACAAAACTATCACGAGCAAATATCATGTTTGGTGTTCATGCTGTTTTTAACCTACTTTTAGCATAGAAGTCGTTTTTGACAGTTGCTTTCCTTATAAATAAATAAATGAAACATTATCATATTGTTTTTATGTATTTTTTCACAACACTTTCATATTTTTCCGAAAGGTCCACACGTGTTTTGAGCACGTGTTACTTTGGAATTTTGTGTATTTGTGTGCTGACGTCATGCGCAAAGAAGTCGAATGGCGAGGAGGCGACCTAATTCAAGTGATGCTTCATTTGTCGGGGATAGGACCGTTTAAACGGCGGTAGCATCCTTTTAATGACGATTAACAAGTAGAATAATAACTATTTTACTGATTTCTCGCGTCTCGGGAGTTAGCTCCGCGAAATAAAGTTGTAAAAGGTAGGCAGAGTCGCGATACCAGTTAGTTTCGCCAAATTCCCAGTTTTCAATATGGAGTCCGCTCTGACTCTCCCCCGCACAAGTCATAATATAAAAGCGGGGGTTAGAGTCAGAGGAATCTCGGATTACCAGGCTACATGATGGCTAAAACATCTTTTAATAGCAACAACTTACTTGAAAAAAAAATACAAACAATGATTTATTGCTATTTCCATGCCATAGAACTATCGTTTGCGTCCTAAGTCAACAAGATTTTTTATCTGACGTCATACTTTCGTCACTTTAACGGTTCGGGTATTTCCGATTTTGTCGAGAATTTCGGAACCTCGATCCCGATGCCTTGGAAGTGATTTCTTTTTATTGTTTTGCTTTTTTCTTTCCTTTTCTTGAATGAAAGGCAGTACATGTGTAGTTTATGAAAGTACATAACTGCGCTCGCATCAACGGTCACACCGTAAATCATATTAGTAATTAACTGCACTCGCCCCAACGGTCGCACCGTAGAACATATTATTCAAAATTCATGTCAAAACTTGATATCATTTTTTTAAAAACAATATTCCTCTGCTACTTGATGTTATGATTCAGCTTATAACACAGTGTACATTACAGTTCCGGAAAGCGTTATTACCTGAGAGCATAGGCTACCCCTCCAACTATACCAATAATGATAGGCCACCAAGACTCAAAGATAGCCTCAGGATTTGGCAAATTTGGCATAGATGGGGGTTGGCTAGACATCTTTTGGATATTTGAAGTGGAATAATTATCTTTTGGTTACCGAGGTGGCATAGAATTTTCATAAACGTGAAAGAAAACCAGAAAGCGTGAAGCTCAATAAACAGGATGTGGCAAGACGTTCCCTAAAATTAAAAAAAAACTATTCGGAATCAACATATCTTTTGGTTGATTTCAAGAAATCGTGGTGTCTTTCTATTCTTTTGAATATAATCAACCATTATCATGATTTAAAAAATATTTTTTTTTTTACAAAGCATGCTTTTTAACTATGAATATTATTTATTTCCTTATTTATTTCCAAGATATTTTCAAATTCGGAAATATTTTATCCTCCCCCATCCACACCTTTAATTTTAATTGTATTTATATCACTTCCGAGTAAACTTTCGTAACGCGACACTGTGACTTTCACCTGAAATTTTTTAAATTTTAAAACTTTGGACAGCAAAATGTAATGTTCCAGGCTGAAAACCTCTTTGTGAAACAATTAACTAATGATTGTTACCAGTGAGTCTTGTGATTGTCTTTGAACATGTTTAAAGTTAGCTAGTCCTATGAGTATACCAAAGAGCATCAAGCCCATGCACCCTCTTTTGGTGTTTTTTTTAATACAGGCTTTCCAGCTTCTTTAGTGGATTTATACTCTTGATAAGCAAGGATGAATTTCGCCTTTATGTATTCGACCTCATTCATGCTCATTCTGGGCCTGTTTGTGTTTCATGTAAAGAGGATGTAATCTACTTTTGAATTTAGGATAAATTAATGTTTTTTGAGATAATGAATTTCAAGTAAAGTGTCATATAGATAACAATGCACACTGTCCAAAGGCAGATCAAGGGCCAGCACCCTGGGGGTGGCTTCCTATCCTAAAATCAAGGAAAAAACATCTCTTATTTGTAAAAGTTTGTCAGCGGCCTGGACCTTCACCAGGGCTTTGTCCTAGAACCACTGTGGGCTTAGTGCAGTCCCCAGACCACCTGCCTTCTACTACCCCCCCCCCCCACCCCCCATTATGAAATTCCTGGATCTGCCACTGCGCAGTACAGTTAAGGTGCGCATTGGAAATATCTGCTAAATTTTGTCTTTAAAAATGTATTCGTATTCGGGATGGCGATAATTTTTAGTACATTATTTATCTCGGATAATTGTAATTATGATTAATAACTACATATCGAGGACGATTATATTTTATATTTAGACTTGTCACGTGATGCGGCAGTCACACGATTTTAGCACATTGACTTGAAGTATTGATGTTACATATAAATATCACTAGTGCAAGGGCATAACCAAGTTAAATTTCCAAGTTTAGCATATAAATATTTTCAACACATATTGTAGTTTCTAAAAAGTGCTGCGACCCTGTCTAAATTCTGCAATTTCATTGTTAAAATTATACTTGTATGACCGGATGCTATATTTTTTGCTGGTCAGCGGCATGAAATATAGATATGATTAAATTGTTTTTAAGATTTTATCAGGATTGCAGCACTTTTCAGATACCTTAATAGTTCTATAGTTGAAATGTAAAAGCTTACTTTGATCCATAGAGTATATGCCCTTGCACTAGATCGATTTATTAAGACCCCCCACATTACCCTCCGATGTACTTGCATACAAATATATGGCAGTGTCGATTTAATACGTAATGTACCGAAAATATATTAACAAAATAGCGAAGAAGACATTAAATTCAAGTTATTGGCCCATAGAATATCTGTAAATAATATTTTATTTAATAAGAGAATAGTTACATAATTTGTTGAGAAAATATTACTTGATCTTTCTCTCACTGCATACAAACTACGTCACATTGTAAGAAATGACGTCATATTGACAAGTGTATTGCGATCAGTGACTTGTTTATAACTTGTTATGTGGGATTTAACTAACGACATAACAACATGCTGTAGTAAGTTTTTACATAGTTTGATGATTTCTTACTGCTTAAATTAGCAGATAAACTCATTTTGTGGTATTTTAAAGAAATGTTGTATGACGTATATTGTGTATGATGTCATAGTCAAGTTTTCCAGTACAAATTAGGCTCCGCCTCTTTTTTGTAACCTTAACTGTGCTGCGTGCTGTCACACTTTTATATTTCATGGGCATGGGATGGTTTGCTCCTATGGTTCAGGCTGGAATGCATGTTTAGGTCTGTTCTATTCCTTGTTAATATGGTCAGAGATGGTTTGGGCCACATTGTTATGCTCAAAATAAACCTTTTATAGCACATAGCACAATAATGAGTGTTTTAAGTTGTGTTTAAATATCATTTTAAGATATATGCATAATGCATATAAATAATTTTAACCATTATATTTTGGTTTATTTTTTAAAAAGTTCAAAATTTATTTAAAGTAGACCTTTTTCTTTAAAAATTGATGTATAATTTTCATTTTGCAGCGTGTTACTTATGATGAGACATATCAGAAGGGGGTGTGTTACGTAACAGAAACATGTCCTTCCCTAACTGGGTTATCCATGCCAGTGCTCTTGGAACCGTGGCCCTAGGTTCTCTTCTCTTAAGGTAATTGTAACGCTAGCGGTTCTGCTAACTGTATATGGTATAAATAATTTAACTCAACTTCCTTCATAAATTTACCATTCGCAAAGAAGACATAAGATTATAAACATTAAACAATTGAATTTATTAAATGCATTATCAGCAAACAATTTATTTCAAACGACGACATTCACACCACATTCATACCAAATTAACAACAATAAATTAAATTAAGTTTTAATAAATTAAATAAGAAAAATCATAGCGTAAAACAGACTGAAAAACCACCCAAAAATCTATCGTCTATTTCCCAATATCTAATAATGAAATCAAGTCGTAGTTATTTATAACTTTGACTTGTAAAACTTAACACAAGCTTTACTGTATGTAACAGGTTAGCTTGTTAATCTCCTAAACTCTTTATTAAAACGGGACACAAGCCGTGGTTATTTATAACGCTGACTCGTTAAACCTAAAGCAAGCTTTACTATATTAACAGTTTCAGCTTGTAAATACTACGGGCCATAAATATTAAATCCAATAATCTTTATTAAGTTTCAAGTAAAATAAAAATTTAAATTCTGAAATTCTCTAATGAAAAATTCTAAAGAAAAATTTACGTATCTAGACAAATTAATTTACTGAATGTAAACAAAATAAAAATTGACTTTCGTTGAATTAATCAACTTTAGTCATCATAAAAGAGAAAGATAGCAAACGTATAACTTTTGTTACATAGTTTGCCGTAAAATAAAAATTAAATTAAATAAATGTAGAGTAAAATTGTAAAATAAAATAATCCTAGAAAAATTAATTACTGAACAGAACTACTCAGTCATAGACTGTTGAGTTCTAAAACTACCGATCACGGACAATAGTATTTTACTATTTAATGTCCTTCACGGTTAAATCCTATAAATTTAATTGATAAAAAAGTAAACTTTCTACCAGTAGACAAGAAAATTAAGAGTGTTTGCATAAGCAATGTCCCATTTGATAGCAATTTACCATGTGTATTGAGACGGACAGACGTTACGTTCAAAATATGAGGAGAAATAAAATTCATTTTTTCTTTTATTTGAGTCATAATGTGCATTAAAATACTTTTGTATGTAAATTCTATCCTTCCTAAACAGTAGTAAATAAAAATATTCTGTGTACAAGGTATCACTGCCGTATATTAGTCTTTTATTTTGACATGGCTGAAAATGTCCCCCTACACATGCGTGATTCTAGTGGAATTTTCAAATTCATTTCAAGAAAAATAAGTAAGTTGATGAAAAAATCTGCTCATATTATCCTTTCTATATATTTGCAATATAGTTTTCAATATAAAATAATTTTTATTTCAGTTTTTTCAATAATTTTTTAAATATTTCTCTTGTAAAAGTCACAGGTCAAGATGTACACAAGAGGAATTTAGAGCCTACTACAATTTACTCTTGATTCCAACTATTTAGAAATACAATTACATAACTTAACTACAACTTTGCGAACAGCACATTCATAGTAAAACAAAATAAAACTTCTTTAAATATACAAACTTCATCAACCTGTTCTAAATCACTATAAAGCATGAAGACATATTACAGTCATTGACTCTATTTGATAGAAAAATCAACCCGCTCCAAGCTCACACAATTACAGTAAAATATTACAGACATTGAATCAGCATGAATAAACACTATATTGTGGATTAAATAATGAATGTCATATACCCTAACTACATTACATAAAAATTAAAAAAAGGGGGGGGGGGGGGGTCACATACACTAAAGTAATCGTCCAAGTCATGTCAACAAAAAATTGAATATCATTTGTAATTATATGCTTTTTGACATTCACAAACTTTTATATCAAAAGTGCATTTGAAAAATTTATTTTAATTATGAAGAATGAAAATATACTGATTGTATATCCTCTGTCGCTTTCTTGGGTAGCCATTACATTAAAGAAAACATTTTCATACAGGTTCCCCTGCAGCTATTGTTTTTCACTTCAATTCTTTTTTTTCATTATGCCATATGGCTCACCAGGCAGTATGACAAAATGAACAGTAATGCATGCTAATTTTAGTTCACTTGCTACATTGTTTAATATACATGTATACATATATATATATATATATATATTGTAACAGTCATATTTTTATACATTTATAGTCATACATATAGATGAGATTTCATTTTTCTTCCCTTAGAACTAAATACATTCAGTCCTCTTGATTTCTCTGTATTTTAGAGATTACCTTTCTGGTAAGGTGTATAAAGGAGAGGAAATGTTACTGGGAAAAACTGCTGTAGTGACTGGGGCTAACTCAGGGATAGGAAAGGAGACAGCAAAGGACTTCGCTAGAAGAGGTATACAGGTTCCACCAAATGATGTCATAAAAATTGTCCACAATATACAATTCTATTGGCATGGTCAGATTAATTTTTTTTATGCAGATAGATTTTAAAGTTAATGATAACAAAACATTTTGAACAATTCTGTACAATTTAGAAATGTCATCTTTTAATTTTATTTATATTCTTGCAGATATTTTGTTTAAGATATAGTAATCCTGGCTTTGTGAAATTTGGTACAATACAACTTGATTTGTGCTAAAGAATTTTTTTTCTCATTTTAATGAAAAAATTTAATCACAGGTTAGGTTAAAATTCAGCTGGCTGAAATTTAATGAAAATGGCTAGTTTCAACATAGTAGAACAATTTTTCAATGTAAATTTAGCATTCGATGTTTGGACTTGGACAGATAACCTGGCTAAGCGGCCAGTCGTTGACAACAAGGCGTTAATAATGTCAAATAACCTTCCTACTTTTATATACATTGTGTATAGATAAGCGACAGTGCATGGGCCACAGGTGTTGACAGCTGTTATCTTTTGTTTTGTTGATTGTCTCAAAGTGAAAAAGGTGTGAAAAAAATATTACGGACGAAAATTTTCTATTATAACTAGAGGTACTGTGAGCGATGAGCTCACTAAATGATACCCCCCACCTCCCATATGGTTATAACTGGTGAAAAAGTCTATGTTTTCCTGTGGCCGGGAAACCCAAAATATGTGTCGGATCAAAAAGTAAAATAGAAGGTGCACAATGGCAATATGTAATAAAGATTCTGTGAAAGTTTCATTAAATTTCATTCAGCGGTATGAGAGGAGTTGCGGATAAGAGATGGGTACCCCAAAGCGCAACAGACGGACAGACAGACGAACGGACGGACAGCTAGACAGACGGACGGACATACAGACGGACGGACAGAATTAACGATTACTATATACCCTCCCGCTTTTCAAGCGGGGGGTATAATAACCGAAGTACACACTTTTACCTATGATAATAACATAAGAAATTAACATTGAATTATTAAGAAATGGTTTTGTATTTTAAATATCTATGATAAAAACGGAGTATGATATTAAACCGGTGTGATAATAAACAGCCTGTACTGTATCTCTGTTTGAAGGAGCTATCAGTATTCTCAGTACTTTGATTTATATCTCTGTTTAAAGGAGCTAAAGTAATCCTGGCTTGTCGAGACTTAGAGAAGTGTGAGGCGGCCCAGGATCTCATCAGACAGGAAACACACAACCAGAAGGTGTTCTGTAAAAAACTCGATCTCGCCAGCTTCAAGTCCATCAAAGAGTTCACTGATGACATTAAAAAAGGTATGATTCTGTAAAAAACTCGATCTAGCCAGCTTCAAGTCCATCAAAGAGTTCACTGATGACATCAAAAAAGGTGTTTGTTCACTGTATACAGGGAAATTTTGCCCCCATTTTATTTTTACCCCTTTCGCCCTATCCTACCTTGGGCGAATTTAAAATGGGGCAAATTCAAAGAATACAATATAAATTCTTAAACAAAACTGATTGGGCGAATTTAAAATGGGACAAAATTGTTTTCAAGTGTGAAAAGGCAAAAATAACATGGAGCAAAAATAACCCTGTATACAATATGGGTCCTTTGTACAGAGCATAAATCTTGTCACAAAGAATAAAGTCTGTATTTGATATATTCATGACCACATTTACAATAATCAATTTATTATAGGTATTACCAAATCTTACTTCTTTAATACCATTACTGTCAACAAAATTGATTGGATTGACATTTTTTTTTTCTTTAAAAAATACCTGAGTCCCAGCTGAAATTCAATTTTCAAAATGAACACAATTCCATGTATTACTTTCAAATTCCTTAAAATTTTTAGTCCTGCTTAAATAATCAATGGGATTCAAGGGGACAAGAAATTTATTTACCCACCTCTAATGATCCCTTACCTAGTCATTACAAAACTGTACAACTATACAGCAAAACTCGGTACTAACAAAGTCGCTGGGACCTATAAAATAACTTTGATATATCCGTAATTGATTATAACCGATTAACCGTATAAGAAATTCATTAAATTTATATAGCTGGGGATCGAAGATGAATTTGCAATATCTGTGTTCATACTGAACAAGTTTTACTGTACAACTAATAAATATATAACTACTGTATATCACTTAATTTATGCAACACCATATTTTTGCGAAAAAGACATTTACTCTTTATTTAATAGTGAGACAAAATTTTCATGAATCGTGGTTCAGCTCTTTATATTCTAAAATCTTTAAGAAAACTAATGTAAGCAAGACTGATATTTTTGCGAGCACTCTGTCTGGTGCAATTAAAGTAAAATAAAGTTTTTGTGAATAAAAATTGATTTTAAATTACATTAATAAGACATGCATGATTCAAGTTGTCTCTGTCGTACATAATTTTGACGTGTATTGATACCGGTAAACCTCAAAAGAGAGAAAACACAGATACATGCAACTCATAATAAAACTTCTTTTTTTCAGAGGAAAAATTTTTGGACATCCTGGTCAACAATGCAGGAGTGATGCACTGCCCTTACCAGAAAACTGAAGATGGGTTTGAGTACCAGCTGGGAGTGAATTATCTTGGTAACAAATTCATTTTTAGTTCTGCAGATTGGATAAGAACAGATTTCAGATTTAAATAAAATTTAGTTTTTTCAGCATTGTCAATAGCAACTCTCTCTCTCTCTCATGCCAATTCTCACAAAACAAAACAACCATATTAATGGAAAATTAAATAATTTTAATTTATACACATGGACTGATATGGGAAAATTCAAATCAAATGACAATTTTTTTTCCTGTATGTTTACTGTCTAATTTAGGTCCAGTCCAACTCTCTATGTTGTTTCTATTTTAGGTCCAGTCCTTCTCACTATGTCATTACTGGATCTTCTCATTAAGTCTGCACCCAGTCGTATCGTTAATGTATCAAGCAGTGTTAGCCAGGCGGGACATATAAACTTCAGTGATCTCAACTCAGAGAATGGCTACCATCTGACTCTCGCCTACAACCAAAGTAAACTGGCTCTCTTGATGTTTACAAAGGAGCTGTCTAAACATTTAAAAGGTAAAACATAGAACTTTGGACCTCAAACATTTTTTTATGTGAACAATGAAGTGGGTTGGAACTTGGAAGTCCCAAACACTTTCCCTCCAATATTGTTAAGTTTTTATCAAGCCCATTTAATATACTTACTAAGTAGTATAACAAGGTTAAACCAAAAACGGAACATATCTTTGCCTTTGAAAAGAGGTGTCTTAAAAATGTTATCTTCATGTGTATGCATCTTTGAACTTTATTTTTAGGAACTCAGGTGACAGTCAATGCCCTACATCCTGGTATTTGTGACACGGATATCGGTAGAAATGTCAAGGTCAACAAGGTCTTTTCTTTCCTGTCCTACCCGTTTAGATCCATCTTCGTTCGTCAGCCTTACCGAGGGGCGCAGACGTCCATCTTCTTAGCTGTCAGTCCCGAGGTGGAGAAAGTCTCCGGCAAATACTTCAGGTCAGAACAGAATCACTACTGAAATGTTTCACAAGTATAACAAGTGTCTATGTTTATAGGGTTTTTAATTGTAAACACAGACTATGGTAACAAATAAATTTATTGCTCACATGATCACATAGATTCATGCTCTGAAATACACACAAACCAATTGCATCATCTCGGTCTTTCTGTCAGAGGTCAGAAAAATAACCTCAAATGTATTAACATTATTCAAATATAGAATAGACAGATTTTTAAAAGTCCCCTGTTTAGTATATTTTAGGTAATATTTTTATATTCAATTAAGTTAAAAACTCCATACTCCACAGATAAGAGGTCTTCCAACATTTATATCAAAGTTTCTGAAAAGGGGATTGTCATGGTTTTTATGTAATACATTCGAGGTTGTTTTTCCGCTAGTCAGAAAGGCCCGAAAAGTTGCCATTAACACACAAACATAACACATGCTCATCAAAGGGAAATAACTCAATTTCAAAATTTTGTGAACATAAAAATAATAAAAATCTATACAGTATACTGTCACATTAAGAATAATGGGGGTCTTTACATCATATATTTGTTTGCGTCCATATGTTCCTTTAAGTTTGCTTTTCTTATCGTTTCCTTTAGTATAAACACATTATGATATATTAACTTCAGGTGTTTTCTTTCTTTAACAGTGATTGTAAAGAAAAGGCAGTGAATTCTGAACAGTATTTAGATGATGAGGCTTGTAAAAAGTTATGGCTACAGACCTTAAAGATGGTTAAACTGATATGAAGGACTTATTTCATAACATTTCAATGGGTTTAGAATGTATGTGTTTGAATGTAAGGAAAGAGTGATTTACAAATAAAGTAATCAAATCTGATTGGCATCTTTTAATCTTTTTGCATTGAAGTGAAAAAAAGAGGGAAGAATTTTCAATCACAAAAGATTCTTTCTTTTAGTTTTGCATATATATGTAATGCAGTATACTCTGATAAAATCTTACATAAGATAAGCATGGCAGGTTATGTTATGGTACAGCTTTGTGTTTACCAGAGTGGTCACATTCTCAAATAGGGTAAAAAAAAAACTTTTTATGAGGAAAAAACTTTAATTTTCAAGGTCAATACTGAGGATGGTTAAAGAACAATTCTAAATTTTATTTCTCACCATCATCTTGAGAATTCTCCTTGTATTGTAACTTAGTTCAACCACTACTTGAATGAGGAAATAAATGTAGATACACCTATAAACAAAAGACGGCTACCTATCCGTGTATATTGTGTTTCAAAGATTTGTATTTGTTAATTTTAATCTGTGTTTGTTAATTTAAAAATAACTCAAAACAAGTTAGTCCCCACATGCTAAACATTGCATGAAAAAATCGAAATGGTCTTATCGAAAAGTTTCATGGAGCATCTTTGATGGGGATCGAGTGGAGGGGGAGGGGGGGCATGGGGAATGGATAATTTTAAAAGTACATGGCAGTCATATTGTGCTTAATTTGCAACATTGAGGAAAAAAGGATCCCACAAATATTCTTTATTCATCTAATCAGTCCCCATGAACATTTTTTCCGTCGTCAATACTTCCGGCTGTCACAGAAAAGGGAATAAAAAGTCGATTATTAAAATTTCTTTGTCTATCTTTCTTAGATCTTTTTTGATTTCACACGTAAATCGAGAGCAACTGAGACCCCCCCCCCTCCAAAAAAGGCGGGTTAAAAAGCTGTAGTATATATCTCAATCTGTCGCAGAGCTCAGTATTTAAGTTTGTTAGGCGTCGCCCATTCTGACGATTTCTGAGGGTTGGTTGAACCAATGCCCTAAATTGTTAAACTCAATATAAATCATGTTATACAACTTTGCAAACAAATGATTAATTAATGGGGATACATGTAATTCAAAGATGTGTTTTTAAAAACTTTGAATTAAATGAAAAAATAATTTTTTGCAAGGCACGTCGTTTACGGGGCTTACATTTGATTCATAAAGTCCTTATTGTTTCCATCATCCCACTTAAGAAAATACGTACTTTTAATTACTATAGTTTTACGGAGAAAACCATTGGCGGGTCAGAATTAAGCAAACTGAAAGGGGGGTTAATTGAAAGAGTGGGGGAGGGGGCTAAGCAATCCCCTCTGGTTCCGAGTCCTTCCGACACCTGTGAACACATAGTGAAAACAGAGCTTATTTTTTGTCGTACTAAAAATGCCTGCAGGAGCTGCTTGCCCCCCCCCCCCCCCCGCCCACTTTAATTCATGGATCCGTCCCTGTGTTAAAATGTTTAAACGGTTCTTTAAAATTAGCCTAAACAATTCAAAATTACTATGATTAAGGCCAGTAAGGGACCACATGAGTCTAAAGGAACATGCATTCTCTAAACCGAAACAGAAAGGGTCTTAAACAGCATGAACAGTTAAAAAAAAAACCCACTACTCTGAGCATACAAAGTCCTATTTATTATTATTTATAGATTCTATATTTGTTTCACAACTTCGTATTTTGTTTTTAATGACGCTTTTTTTATACGCTGTTCATTATAATGTACTGAACAATACGAGATATTGTGCACGTTTGTTTTATTCAGGGGAAAAACTGTCGTCATAACTCCGTCACTGCTTGAATCAGCCAAAACTTCCGTGATGACTTGACCTATTTTAACCTCTGGTCTAATTTTTGACTAGTATGGCTGAGCATTCGTGTGAGGTGTATTTTTAGAGCAAATGTTTATTATATTATTATCTTTTATTTTTATGTACTGATAGCAAATTTTTTTGCGATACCTTTTATATGATTTTTATTTTTCTCATCATACAAAATATTTGATTTAAAAATATATAAAATGAGTTAAATATTTTTTTCTGTTGAAAATATACTTTTCATTTTCAGTCCTCATAGGGCACCGTAGACTGATTTAGGTAACTGTACATTGGTTCCCAACGAACCAATGAAAAGTTGATACGCCGTATAACAGCGCCATCTACAGTTTAATGTCGTCGAGGGGAAGGAGAACATCGGAACCAACTTTCCGCGGGACAGGGGAGAAAGAAACCATGTTTATCAAGACCAGACGGAAACTAGAAGGACTGTGTCATTTACTTCAGCTACGATAAATAGATTTTAGTGCTTCTTCTATACTTAGGTAAGATTTCTTTGTTTTGATGTTGTTTTTAAGTGCGAGGTCACTGCTCGCGTTTCGGTGTCTATGCCGACGGCATCATGTAACTGATGAAATTCTTTCCTACTAATGTAAGGACGTTTAAAATCACTTTATATTGTAGAAAATTAATGTTTTATGATAATTAATGTTTATTTATCACGGTACAGATAATTCTTCATGCGATTTTCTGTTTGAAAAGAAGTGTTTTATGGGGGAAATTTTGGGATATAAATAGAACACATGAATTTCAGATCGAGGCTGTTTACTTGAAACGAAGATGTTTGTGAATAAATACGCTCTCAGTTAATTTGTTTGTTGAAACGGAGATGACCATCGTAAACAACACTGATTAAAATGTTTCTTTGAAAGGCTTATTAGTTTTTCCTGATGTACAGCATAAATTTTAAATTTAAATTTCTTGGTAAATTGCTATAAATAGATCTTGTGGAAAATTAGGGTAGCACTATTTTGGGACTGTGAAGTGAGATCCCAAAATACAAAAAGAATGATTGATTATGTTTTTTTTTTTTTCTTTCAGGTTTAATTTTACTTCATACTGCCAGGGAAAACATGGGGGTCAAACGTAAATCTGATGAAATGGAACTGGAAGTAGAGGGGAGCCAGAGGCAGTCAGTCCTCAATATATCAATGTGTAAACTTCAGAATCCTTCAGGCAAAAAAGTTGAACCATCGCTTCTGAAATCAGTACTTATCTTAAACACTCTAAAACACATAGAAACAGAACTTAGAAAAGAAGGCATAAGTAGCGAACTGCCTCCCTCCGCCAGTCTATCTTTCCACAGTGATGCTGAAAACTTCACTATGGATGTCCTGCCGCTGGACTCTCTGGACGGTTCCAGTGAGTATATAGAACAAGACATGTCCGACCTTCATATCAATGGAAACCTTCCACAAGGGATGGACAGCCAAGATGACCAAAGCATTTCTAAAGCACCTCTTCCTCCTTTTGAGACCTTTGTTGAACTTTCAAACTCAAGCACTCATAGTGCCAACAACTCACCAAAGAGCAAGGTCATTGGCCAAAAAATTGATATATGGAGCTCGAGTCTCCAGAGCAACTTACCGTTCCGAGTAGAAGATGTTCTCGGGGACACCGATCTATCCCAGTGTGATTTTGACATTTTCACGTCACTCTCATCGACAATTAAGTTGACGCCTCTGAGTGCCGAGGAGGTTCTTCATTCATTTCCCTCCAATTCTTTGTCCGATACTTACCAGTCCTTTTTGTCAACTTCGTGTAAAAGCGACATCCTTCCCGAGGAAATCGATAACATTATGCAGATTTTAGTTGGAACGTAGATCGACTTAGGCTGCCAGAGACATTATTGTTAGACTGAGAAACGTTCAGACGAGTAGAGACTTTTTACTTTAAACCCATGGCAGCACGATTGTTTTACTGTTGAAGTTTTAAGGGTGTTGAGAGAATGATTATTTATTGACTGTATGTTACAATATATCTCTAATCAAAATAATCGTACTGTAAGAGTACACCTTGTGATTCGGGGTGACTTGCCCCAGGATTGTGCAATTTCATTGTCAATATTATTGCAATGCTTGCCAACAAAGGATGTAAATATCCCATTATTAATTTATTGACATTGTTTCATATGCATTTGACAATATGTGAATCTATTTATTGATATCTCTAAGGAGAAGATTCAAGATACTGAATATATGAATATATGGAGATTTTTACTTAAATGTTTAGTAGTATGAATTGTATTTTATATGTTTTTACAATGCATAGATTTTATTTATCAGTAGCTAGACACATGAATTTTGATGGCAAAGTCGTTAAGTAATATTCACATCCTGTGATATTATCTGACTGCTGGCCAATTAATTTTTTTTTTTTTGATGCAAAATTTATTGTTGAAATGATCAAGGAGGAGTGAACAAAATCGCTAGACTTTTGTGATTCTGATTTCTGAATATGATAAATGATAGAAGCTTGTAGATTATAAGGTTTACCTAAAACAGATTGAACACTTGATGTTCCAAGTGCACATGCACTTGTAATAGATTTTATAAGGAAGTAGTGTATCCCGAGAACAGAGTAAAATATATCACATGAGATTGTATAACGGAGAATTTTTTGAACAATGTTACTTGATGATATTTGTATTGCTGGTATACTGAAACATTGGGTAAAATTCGTATCTTTATAGGTAAAATCCCAGTGAAATAAGAAGCAAACTATTTATTCCATTATGTAAATATTTCATCATCTGTATTTTTATTCGTCATTGAACATTTCACATAAATCACTCATTGAAAATACATTTTTGACATGATTTCTTTTATCTATAGTATTTACATCATACATACGTGTAATATTTATACATTCAAGTCTCGCGTTGTTGACTATTGTTGTGAAGTAAGGGGAGATAATCTCTATTTTTTGTGATCTGTTGATGATGAAATTTTAATCATGTAACTATTTTAACCAAGATTGATTATATTTATTCTACTTTCTTATTTAGCAATATGAAAATTATTTATATTTTACTGACAAATGAAAAAAATGTTTTTTTAAGAAGAAGTAATGTATTTGTTACAAAAATTGAATCAAAATTTTTTAAATATTTTGTTTAAAACTTAATATACATATCTTTCTATTTTTCAACTCAATGCATCAATTGTTGCCTTATATCTGGTTGCCTGAAGTGTATGTGAACTTTTGAATAATTATACGAATGCACACAATGGAATTTTTCCATTGCAGAGCTTTTAAGAAAACCTACTATCATAGCTAATATCTTGTTTTGGTTTTATTTTTTAAAGGAAGGGTGGGCAACTGAAATCAAAAGTAAAAATAGTTTCTTTTTTCATCCTGTTGTTTAATTCCATTTTGCATTTCATGTTCACTATTTACTTGCAATGTCTGTATACGCAATCATTCCTCATTTTCTAGACACACTTTGTAAATATTATCATTAGTAACTTCTACAGCATTCAAACAGGGTCATAATTGCATAACTGTGTTGAATCCTCTTTAAATGATGTTTGTTTACCATTGTTGGCAATATCTGTTTCAGATTTTTTTTCTCTATGCACAGACCTACTGTTCTCATGTGATGTAGAAATTCATCCAATCATATGTCCATAAGTTGTATTTCATTAAATTTTATAGAGAAATACAGTCATGTTTTCTTGTGTTTTGTAGCGTATGTTGGAAACTTTTTGAAGGAGAACTTAGGGTTTTTCTGCATCTCTCAGAGTCTGACTCTCTCAGTGTTGATTGTTGATTGAGATTGTATATTGAACATCCCTCTCGAGAATTTTTTTTACTTATATGGAGACTCCACCACTTGCCGGTGGATAGCTGCAAAACTCAGCACTAAGGGCCATTGATCAGGGAGAGATCTTTTTTGTTCCAGCACCTACTATGACATAAAACCTGGATTTATACGGTCTGATCTGAAGGACCGGTCTCCACGTCCCACACTGGGACTCAAACCCACGATGTAATGATCAACTTACCCTGCGACTCTAGAGCAGATGCTCTAACCGCTGCACCATGCAGGCAACTCACAGTGAAGATTGTTGAATTGAAGGTCAAATTCAGGGTGACCTGACTGTTTTCATATTAAAGACATACGGTACCTGAGTTGAATCTACAAGTGACAAAAGTTTCTAAATTGGATTTTCAGTTATTTTAGCTCACCTGAGCTGAAAGCTCATTTAAGTGAGCTCATCTGATCACCCGTTGTCCGTCTGTCAACTTTTCACATTTCAAGAATTTTGACTAAACTTGATACAAAGCAAAATAGTAAAACTAAAGAGCCAAGTCCCCTTCCAAGGAAAGATAATCAAGAAAATACAAAAATAGGTTGGGGTCAGTAAAAAATCTTCTCAAGAACCACTGAGCTAGAAAAGCTGAAACTTAACATTTTGTGTAAGCATCCTGGGATAGTGTAGATTCAATTCATGTCTCCCTGGGGTTGGACGGGGCCACAATAATCCAAGTTATACATTGAAGTACTTGTATATGGGGAAAAACCCTTAAAAATCTTCTCAAGAACTACTTTGCCAGAAAAGCTGATACATGTACTTAAATGGAAACATCATGGCATAGCATAGATTATGAATTGTTCAAATCATGACACCTCATCGTCTCAAGCCACGGTCCGGAGTCCGCGTAAAGCTCGAAGAGGATTGTAAATTATGGCCGTGGTTTGCGACGATGGACACCCCCGGGTGGGGCAAAAAAGGGAATCTAAGTTTTACATGGTAGTAAATGGGGAAAAAATTTTGAAAATCTTCTCAAAAACCACTGGTCCAGAAAAGCTGAAACTTATGTGGAAGCATCCTGGGATAGTGTAGATTCTAAATTGTTAAAGCCATGACTCCAGGGGAAAGGGCGGGACAACATCAGGAAATCCAAGTTTTACATTGAAATTTTTAAAAAATTCAGGAACAACTGGGCGAGAGAAGCTGAAACTCATGTGGAAGCAGCTTTTATGACTTGTGAAGAAGATTTTAACAGATTTTCCCAATATATTTCAACCATGTAGATTCTCTATTATGGACCTGTCCTACCCCCTGGGGTAATGAATTCAACTATTTAGAATCTACACTACCCCAGGATGCTTCAACACAAGTTTCAGCTTTTCTGGGAAAAATACTTTTAAAATCTTTACAAGGGGGGTGTAATAAAGAAAAGACAAAATTATTGGAAAATCTTTAAGAACCACTGGGCCAAAAAAGCTTAAACTTGTGTTGAAGCATCCTAGTTGGATGGGATCACAATGGGGCATCCAGGTTTTGCATTGAAACACAAAGCTAGGAACAAGATGTGTTTGTGAAACACTATGCGCCCGGTGGCAACAAAGTTCGAGAAAGCTATTTTTAGCATAGGAGTCCCATGAATTCAAAAACACCATGAAAATTTAACATCTATAACGTACTAAACTACTAAACAATTTATAAGTCACAGTCAAGGTCACAAGGTCATAGACCTTCGAGTCATTTGAAAGAACTGAAGTAGTGGACTATGCATAGCAACTATGAAGTCTATCTCATATATGATTCAAAAGCTATTTTTAGCATGTAGGTCAGTCGAGGTCAGAAATTGACCTGGTGGTTTTGAAAGAGCTTAATTTGTGGAGTATGCATACTAAATATGAAGTCTCTATCACATACATGTATGATTCAAAAGTTCTGGTGAAAGTTTGAAAAGGGTATTTTTAGCTTATAGGTCAGAGTCAAGGTCACAGGGTCATTGACCTTGGTGTCATTTGGAAGAGACTTATAGTGGAGTATGCATACCAAATATGAAGTCTCTTTCTTTCATGGTTCAAAAGTTATAGCAAAAGTTAAAGTTTGCACACAAAAAGCTATCTTTAGCATAAAGGTCACAGTCAAGATCACATGGTTATTGACCTTGCAATTGGTTCATTTGAAAGAGCTTAATTAGTGGAGTATGCATACCAAATATGAAGTTTCTATCTCTCAAGGTTCAAATTTTATTGCAAAGGTTAAAAGTGACAGACAAACAGACAGACAGGAGAAAAAACAATATACGCCCCGGATCTATCGATCTCGGCGCATAAAAATCTTTTAAAATCTTCTTTTCAAGAACCAGTGTAGATTCTAAATTATAAAAATCATGACCCCAGAGGTAGGGCAGGTCACAATAGGGAATCCAAGTTTTACATTGAAAACAAGATGTGTTTATGAAACACTGATGCCCCCGTATGGTAACATAGCAAATGTTAAGCTTTCTCAAATGCAGATCAAATATGTTGGTACCTAAAGTAAGGCCTTTTCATATAACCAAAGCACTGTTAAAAATTATGACCAAGGTTACCCTTTTAAAGGTAGGACAAACTCCGGTGTCAAGGTCAAAGGGTCAAGGTTGTTGGTTTCTAAGCTTGTCTTAAAGATTGCATGGGGAAGTATAAAAGTGCTGGCCCTTATCTTCAAAAGTTATAGCCAAGGTTAAATTTTGTAAAAAGTAGGTCAAAATCCAAGCTCAAAGGGTTAAAAGTGTTGATATCCAATGAAAGGTCTTCTCACAAGGATTACATATGTGAAGTTTGAAAGCCCTAGCCCTTACAATTCAAAAGTTATGACCAAAGTTAAAGTTTTCTCGTAAATACAGAAATGTCCAAGGTCAAGATCAAAATTATTTGTTTCAATAGAAAGGTCTTGCCACAAAGAATTGATATTTGAAATGTGAAATTCTTAGTATCTACCGTTTAAAAATTAGGACCAAAGTAAAAGTTTGGATTTTTTGTGTCAAACTTCAAGGTTCAATCCTGATATCAAATGAAAGGTGACTTAGGTCTTGTCACAAGGATTAATATGATTAAGATGAAAGCCTTAGTTATAACCCTTCAAAAATTATGGCCAACGTAGCTGCAGATCTGTAGCTCCCCGAAAAATTATAATTTGACAGACCGGAGAGCTACAATGCCACCCATTGAAAAAAAACCTGTATATTTATTGCGCGCAAAAAAGTGCAATGTTTATCGATTTCTCCATATTTTTAAAACTATAATCTCAAAATATTACTAACCGTGTATTCCTAACACAACTCACTTTTTCCACAACAAAGCATACCTTATTGTTGTTGTTTATAGCCCTCCTGGTCCTGAAATCGAGATCATCGAAAATTTCGTCTGTTTATACTGTCATTTTGGTTTGCAAGATAATTCGGCCCAACACGCTTCGTGTAGATGTCAGCTATCAAAGTGCTTGATAGAGGAGTACGTACGAATTTTTTTAAAATCTAATGTTTTTTTAGGTAAGAATTTGGAAGAATCAGTCCATACACATGCACAACCTTTTGTTCGCAATAAATAAAGAGTTTTTTTCAATGGATGGCACTGTAGCTCTCCGGTCTATCAATATATTTTTCGGAGAGCTACAGTTCTGCAGCTATGGCCAATGTTGTATGTAAAAAGTAGGTCAAACTCCAAGGTCAAGGTTCTTGATATTCAATGAAAGTTCTTCTCACAAGGATAACATATGTGAAGTATGAAAGCCCTAGCTGTTACCGTTCAAAAGTTATGACCAAGGTTAAAGTTTTTTCACAAGTACTGAAATCTCCAAGGTCAAAAGGTCAAAGTTATTGGTCCTCAATGAAAGGTCTTGCCACAAAAAATACATATATGAAGTATAAAAGCCCTGGTATCTACTGTTCAAATGATATGGCCAAAGTAAAAGTTTGGAATTTTTGTGTTAAAGAAGGGAATTGTCACAAGGAATACACATATGAAATATGAAAGTCATAGCTCCATTAAGGTGGCTCATTACATCCACAGTTTATTTTAGATTTCAGTACAGCACCACTTATAATGTAGATGTCAAATATCCAGATGGGGGTATTGATATCATAAATATTTTTTATAGAATTTTTTAGTTTTTGTTTTATTTTAGTGAAATGTTTTATTTCAGGTTTATTATTCACAGAATTTCAGAACTTTCAGTGTCAAATGATGGGCATCTTCTTAAGAAAAGTACACAAAGTGAAAATACCTCATAATACCTAATCATAATTTTATTAGAAAAAATAATTTTCTCCTAGAAAACAATTAATGTCATTATCTTTTTTATCTATGCATAAAACATTTAAAAAATGTGTTCTGAAGAGACAAGGAATGTATTTCAATGAATTACATGTGTCAAATTGAATGAAGAAAGTTTAAACGAAATGAAAAATCCAATTTAAAAAATATTGGTATAAAAAGTCCACTTTCAAGAGTTATCTTTCCTAATTAGCCAAGACTCAAAACACTATGGAACGTTTGACATTACATCTAAAATTCAGAATAAAGCTTTAAATTGCCAGAGTATACATTTAAATCAATAAAACAAATATATAAATTAACATCAACACAATATATAGCGCAATTAAATAAAATTTTAATTTCAACAAGGTTGTAGATTTTAACTCGAATTTCCTCCATACATACATGTCAGTGATTGATAGAGTTCACTGCATGCATGGCTATGAAATTGACATTACTTGTTTGGCGAAGATTTGACTGTTGCTTTCTTTTGTTTCTGCCTAAAAGCAATTCTTCTTGGTTTATGCATAATGAATCCGTTATTTTGTTTTCACTGTTTACAACACCGCATGTTTCATCTATTTTTAAAGCGTTTTAAAGGTCAGGGTCATATTATAGAGGTACCTATACAACTCGTCCTCTGAGCAAACCGGTCGACACAATGGAGGTTTAATTTTTTGTGTAGTACGTCATCAAAAAGTGGTGTAATGAGCCTCCTTAAATAAAAAATTATGGGCTTCGTTAAAGTTTTTGCGGATACAGATAGACAGACAGACGTACGGACAAGACAAAAGCTATATACCTTTCAAAACTTCGTTTACGGGTGCATACATATTTAGAAATCTTCTCAAGAACCAATTGGCCAGAAAAGCTAAAAGTTAAATTTGGAAGAAACTTGGAGTAATGTAGCATGACCCCGTTCATAGGACTATAACAGTATAGAAATTTAATGGTTTGTACCGTAGATGTCGGTCTGGATAGCTCAGTTGGTAAAGCACTGGAGATGCCAGGGTCCCGGGTTCGATTCCCTGTCCAAGTTTAACATTAAAATAAATAAAAAAAATTTTCTTGTCGAGAATCAGTGGACCAGAAAAGCTGAAACTTATGTGAAAGCTATGGCACGCCAAATTCACAAAAATGAGCTAATCATAGTTTCACAACCGATAAACTGGGTTTATCGGTTGTAAACTATAGTTTACGGACTGTTAACTATAGTTAACAACGTTAATCTATATTTTACATCTGTAAACCATAGTTAACGCGATAATCTATGTTTCACAACCGTAAACTATACTTAACACCGAAAACAATCATTTGCGATTGCAAAACATAGATTATCTGATAAATACAGTTTCACGATTTGTAAACTATAGTTTACAAACCGTTAACTATAGTTAACGATCTGATAAATATAGTTTCACGATTTGTGAAACTATGATTAACAACTCTGAACTATAGTTTACGATTGTAAACTATAGTTTACAAACGTGAATCTATGTTTATCAACAAAATCTATTGTTAACGTTTTATTACAGACAGATAAACTTAGATTATCATTCGTAAACTATAGTTAACAACCGTTAAATATAGTTTTACAGATGAAAACTATACTTAACGAATCGTTAACTATACTTTATGGCACGCCAAATTCACAAAAATGAGATAATCATAGTTTCACAATCGATAAACTAGGTTTATCGGTTGTAAACTATAGTTCACGGACTGTAAACTATAGTTAACAACGTTAATCTATATTTTACATCTGTAAACTATAGTTAACCCGATAATCTATGTTTCACAACCGTAAACTATACTTAACACCGAAAACTATCATTTGCGATTGCAAAACATAGATTATCTGATAAATTCAGTTTCACGATTTGTAAACTATAGTTTACAAACCGTTAACTATAGTTAACGATCTGATAAATATAGTTTCACGATTTGTGAAATTATGATTAACAACTCTTAACTATAGTTAACGATCGTAAATTATAGTTACAGACGTGAATCTATGTTTATCAACAAAATCTATTGTTAACGTTTTATTACAGACAGATAAACTTAGATTATCATTCGTAAACTATAGTTAACAACCGTTAAATATAGTTTTACAGATGAAAACTATACTTCACGAATCGTTAACTATACTTAACGAATCGTTAACTATAGTTTACGGTTTGTAAACTATAGTTTACAGTCGATAAACCTAGTTTATCAATTGTGAAACTAGGTTTATCTCATTTTTGTGAATTTGGCGTGCCATAATATTTAACGAATCGTTAACTATGGTTTACGGTTTGTAAACTATAGTTTACAGTCGATAAACCTAGTTTATCAAATGTAAAACTAGGTTTATCTCATTTTTGTGAATTTGGCGTGCCATAGAAAGCATCCTTGGTTTGTGTAGATTCCATATCCTTGGTTAGTGTAGCATTTGAAAATATTTCTAAACAAGATGTGTATGAGAAAACTGATGCCCCCGTATGGCAACATAGCGAAGATTAAAATTTTTTATATCCAAATCTAATATATTGGTATCCAAGTAGGGTATTCACATTGAAAATACAATCGTGAAATACGAAAATTGGCCAAGGTTAAAGGTTTTTCAAGTACGGAAATTTCCAAGGTCAAGGTAATTAGTATCCAATGAAAGGTCTTGCTACAAAGAATACATATGTGAAGTATGGAATTCCTAGCCTTAACAACTTCAAAAGTTATGGCCAAGGTTACCAATTTTAAAAAGTAGGTCTAACTCCAAGGTCAAGGTGTATAATTCTTGATATCAAATGAAGTCTTGTCACAATGATTAAATATGAAAATTGTGAAAGCACTAGCCCTAACCCTTCAAAAGATATGATCAAGTTTTTTTAAAGTACTGTATACAGGAAAATTTTCGCCCCCGTTTTATTTTCGCCCCTTTCTTGATTGGGCGAATTTAAAACGGGGCGAACTCAAATTACACAGCACAATTTCTTAAACAGAACTATGACTGGGCGAATTTAAAACGGGGCTAAATTGTCCGCAAACACAAAAGGACGAAAATGACACATGGCGAAAATAACCCTGTATACAGTATGTCAAACTTCAAGGTCAAAGGGTCAAAGTTCTTGGTATCCAATGGAGGGTCTTCTCACAAGGATTACATATATGAAGCATGAGAGCACTAGCCATTAGCGTTCAAAAGACAAGACCTTTAACCTTGGTCATGAATGAAAAAACTTTAAAACTTTTGAACGGTAAGGGATAGGACTTTCATACTTTACATACATGTATGTAATCCTTGTGAGAAGACCCTTCATTGGATACCAAAAACTTTGACCCTTTGTTCTTGGAGTTTTGACATACTTAAAAAAAAACAAAACTTGATGAGGATACCACGAACTTTGACCCTTTGACCTACTTTTAAAAAGCAAACCTTGTCCAAAACTTTTCAAGGTTAGGATTAATGCTTTCATACTTTACATACATGTACTTCATCCTTGTGGCAAGGCCTTTCATTGGATACCAGGAACTTTGACCTTGGAGTCTGACTTACTTTTAGAAAGCAAACCTTGACCAAAACTTTTAAAAGGTTAATTAAGGCTAGTGCTTTCATTCGTTAGATATTGAATCCTTGTGACAAGACCTTTCATTTGATAACAAGACCTTTGATCCTGGAATTTTCCTCAATTTTTAAAATTTTAAACCTTGGCCATATTTTTGAAGGGTTAGGACTAATGCTTTCATACTTTACATACTAGTATTTATTTTTTGTGGCAAGACCTTTCATTGGATACCAATTACCTTGATCTTTTGACGTAGACCTTGGATATTTCCGTACTTATGAAAAAAACTTTAACCTTGGCCTACTTTCATATTTCAGAATTGTATTTCCATGCAGTGAGTTTGCATTTTCGAAAAGTTTAATCTTCGCTATATATTGCCATACGGGGCATCAGTGTACAAACACCTCTTGCTGTTCATTGAAATCCACCTGCTCATGTGACTACAACAGTCATAGAAACAGATAATAGTTGCTGTAAATGTTACATATTTCAGTGAATATTTCTTTGGGATTGTTAACAAGTTTTACAGCAGCTTTAATGAAGCGTTTAATTTCACTCTAGTTTACTGATTCTTTATAATTACTCCTCATTTTTAATGCCGTGTCTCGAATAGCCCTTGTTTACCAGCTTCTCACAATGAAACCATGTGATGAAAATTGGTCACATAAACTTTTATTAATTCATTAAAGATTCAATTATGAGAAAAAGTCAAGATTAATGTCATATTATTTCTATGTTGTATGTCACAGAGCACATGCCATCATACAGTTTGAGGGCAACATGCGTTTTGTCGGACCCAAGAACCAAATTGTTTGCCTGAGGCCAAATGGATCAACTCCTTCCTTCTCGACTCTAGAGCAAACGCTCTAAATACTGTGCCACACGGGCGCCTGTGCATGGATATGAAGCTTATTTGAAGTATCTTTTAAGGTTCGTCGATACTCTGATAAGAGAGATAACTCTTAATAGCAGAAAATATCATTCCTTCATAGATTTGCTGAGTTGAAGAGTTTTTTTTGGGGTCTAATTTTGCCCGCAAATTATACTATAATTGTTTGTATTTTACCTATAAAGTACATTTCTTTTGGAAAATCATTAAGGTTCAAGCAACATTTCATATCATGTGAGCGGAAGGTTTATGTACCAAGAAAGGACATTATACATTATATATATAATGTACTGAATTTTACAATACCCTTTGTCTATATAAGACTATCTTAGCTCTAACCTTCATTTCAACTCGTCACAAAATGTAAAGTTTGTAAATGATCGTTAAACAGACGAACAGTTAAAAGAATCAAAGTAAGCCATTGATTGTAACGAGTGTTTGATCTTAAGAAGGATTCGAGATAAAACACAGTTCTGGTATGTGATGGCAACAAAAAGTACAGCTGTGCACACACGACCCCTACCCTGTTATATATCTGAAATCAACTCCAATATTGGAATCTGAGAGACTAAGTCTTTGATGAAGGTTTGTAAAACGGCAGAAAGGCGGTGACCAATATAAACCTCCAACTACCGAAGCCTATTGTTCATGACAGAAACCAACAGTTTAAAAACAACCTTGGTTTGAAGATGCACTTTCTGTTCGCAAGCTTAATAATAAAATTTAGAAAATGCCAGGAAAATTAATATCTCTGTTTGTTTTCTGCTAATCTGGCTGGCTGCAGTAAGACGCTGCACGGAATCGATAGCTCCTGGCTTCCTCTGATTGGAGCACATCATCATCTGATGTCGCAGACGACAGTCCGGTCACTGATCGTCTGCGGATTAAAGCTTCCAGCTGGAATAAACACCGGGGCGGATCCGAGTTCACCCGGGGAGCGGAACCACACCCTCTTCAGGGTAGGTAAAATTTTGTTATAATTACATCATATAAAACCTTGCTTTTGAATTTTACTTGGTTACTACGCAGAAAAATCCTTTGAAACGCATCTCCTTAAGTTTTGTCAATAATTCAGTGCGGACTCGGTAATGCAACCTTTGATATTTATTCAGGTATAATGAACCCCCTTTCTTCCCCACATAACATCAGATATATTCATGCTTGGTGATTACATGCATTTGACTGAAAATATTAACATGTAAGTCAACTATAAGAAGTCTTCAATATTTTAGATTTGTATGTCTGTATATGAAACTTAAATTGCCACCAACATATATATCAGTATATATATATATATATACTTAATAGAAGAATTGCTCTTCACCACATGTTGTATTCTGTCTATTACTTTAATATTATGTTTATATGTAATTATATATGTTATATGTTTATGCCTAATGGGCCCTGATTGGTAATAAATTCTATTCTATTCTATTCTATAAAAGAACGAAGAAAGCCTTCTTGTTCCTGTGATTTCTCCAGAAGTCTAAAAAAATATTCAAAAAATTAATAATGAAATATGGAAACAAACATTTATATATATGTTATAAATAAATGATTTAGACTGTGATACCAAGTTCTTACCAGGCAAGCTATTGGCAAACAAGTTGATGACACAAGGATATCAACATTTCTTAAGTTCTGTAAATGTCAATGATTTATCAACAAATGCAATCCACCATTCAGCTGAATATGCAGACTCACGTTTTTCATACTATTTGTCAAGCTGTAATTTCCCACTGAATTGTTCTACAGATTTTTTAGCTTGTTCGATCATGACAAGAATCACACGGAGTGGACGGTCGACATGGGCTTTTTATCCCTCCAAGGCACCCGATCCCACCTCTGATGTTATTAGAGGGCCATATTTGTGTTGCTCCCAATCTGCATGGTTTAAATAAATATTTGTACTTGGTTACTGATCATTATCTCCAAATTTCATAAAATATGGCTGAAATATTACCGACTCGGCTTTAAACTACTAGTATACAAAATAAAAAATAAATCATATGCTATATAGTTTTCTCCAAAGATGTTTTCCCTTAAATATAAATATGATCAAATTCTCAGCATCTTGCATTCAAGGTACAAGTATATAAAATGCGTGAACAGAAAGTTTTCTCCAATTTTAATGATGAGTATTAATAGCACCCCCCTCCCCTCAAGAGGAATTTATGACTGGAGTTTAGGATAGGTTTTCTTTGTTTCTCGTCCCTTCTCGATTTTTCACTCTCATTGAGAATCTAACCCACTAGTTGCCTTGGGAGCTGTACTCATCACTTACAGACTAAGAGTAGTGAAGGATCTTGGCCTCGATCGGTTTATAGGGTCTCCGATGGACTGGTCACGCGTCCCACCGTGGAATTCGAACCCGTTACGCAAGGATTAACTCCGTACTCCGCCACTTATGCTCTAATTCTGCTAAACTCTGGCGCGACGTTTAATTGTGGTTCAAGCAAGAGCATGTATATTTATTGATGCTCAGAGTGCAAAAATATACCGTTATTTTCAAGCAACGATTTACATGAAAAATGACACGAAAAATCGCATAATGTACACGCATTACTTCCAGAACACAATGGAAATATTAATATCCAGTTTAAACACAAATTATGCCTACACTGAATTGCACTTTCCATGCGAAATACTTTACGCAAAGGATATATTCTATACGAAATAGATTTTTTTTTAATAGAATCAGAAAACTCTATATGAAAGATCTTGTCATTCTTCACAAATATCATCCCATCGTAACTTAACCATGGGTTGTCGTTCTTTACCATCCAAGCCTGGGTTTGTAAGTTAGAGTTGCCTCTCTTTGTCCTGGACAGGTGCCCGTTTGTCATATCGATCATTGCTTGTAATGATATGCAAGGGCTGTATGATTGATGACAGTGCACTGGGTTGACGCCGCACGAACTCTGTCGTGTTTTATCATTAAGATGATCACTTTATTAATTAATAATACCATACGAACCTTCCACCATTCGTGTCCTGTTTATCAAATCCCCGTCAGAAGTCAGCGTCGCGTGTTGATGTCTTTTATAAACGAGCCTTTGTCAGGGATCTCGGAAATCAATTTTTATAGTAAAATCTTTTATTGCTTGAGTAACCGTAAACCTTTGAACCCAATCAAGTCTAGTTCCAGACCTTTGCCAAAATACTTGCAGTTTTGTACGTGCACTATCTTTAAAAAAAAATCCTGTCTAAGATATAAATTAAGTTATTCTATAGAAAACGCAATTTTATGTCCACCCCCCCCCCCCCCCCCCCCCCTGAAAAAAGTTCGAAATTGCTTGAGCCTTCTTACGTTCAGGCCTAACTGTTTTGAAGAGATCCTTATCAACATATATTCACTAAGAAATATTTTAAAGAAGAAATATTTCTTGTATGGGGGTGGGCTTTACAATTGAAATTGAATGAGAATTCAAGATATTTATGTACTCTTATAGAAATCAATATCATTTTGAAATAGGGGAGTTCGAAGTATTACAAAAGAAGGAACAATTTCTTGTATTTCAGAAGCCAACTTTATCGCAGTGAAATCCAACCAACCCCCAATATAGTTTTCTTGTGTGCGACGATGTTTTATTGAAATCATTTTCTCTTAGATTAAACACGCTCGTATTCCAGAGGATCAATCATTTATTTTTTAAAGTATAAGTATTTTCAAATGTGTTCCGTCGCTCATCTTCTTTCTCTAGACAATTGGGGATCCAGACTATCTCTGCATTAGATGATGACCCCCACCCCCAAACATCCGTTTCTAAGAAAGTTACGTTTTTGTCATCAGAGCTTTCCTTAAATAGGGTTAAAAAGCTGTGCAAACTTAAATTACTTTACATTTTTCTTTTATTCAGGCCTATTGCTTTACTTTTTATATTCTAAGGTGTTTAATTTCTGATTCACAGTTTTATAAATTAAGTCACGACAACCCAAGATCTCTAGTTTTACCCTTTTCTCACATTTTCACTCAAACACTTCAGCGCATCACAAAGAACATACGGCCGCGTGTAATGCAAAGACGAACTTGATACTAGAAAGTAAATTTGGAGATATTTGATACAATCGTCTGAGAAGTAAAAAATATGTTTAGAAGATCTCCATTCGTTTAAACACCGGAAGTTAGCTATTGTCACGTTACACGTATTAATGTCCATAAAACATGATAGCCGGCCATTCGTGGTGGTAAGGAAAAAAAAGGTATAGATACAATCGCTCTGAACGAAGATAGGAATTTGACGAGGTGCATCACTAAAACTTTTATGACAATATCTTTTCTTAATCCCACAATTCGAGCGTGTTCGTTCAACCATGCCGAGAGGCTGATAAAAATTAACGTGTTGCACTCGAGTTATCAACACAGCGAAAACAGTGATAAGGATTTAATGGCAAATCGCATTAAAACTATTTAAGTGTACAAATCTGAAGCAAGTCTTCATTATCTAGACAATAATAAACGCTAAATGAAATTGGGGATGAAACAATTCGGAATTAACACATTGTAAAATCTGAACAACGAGACGTTTGCCAAAGCAATAACCCACCAACCCAACGTTAAACATTGGTAAAGTTCTGATATTGTATCGAATCGGAGATTTTTAACATAATATTTCCTTATTAGTTGAATGACTGGCCTCATTCAAGAAATAATAGTACTTTGCATATCTTTTAGCTAAAAGAAGGTTTGAGAAAGAAAATCTAGGCTTTTTACGCCACCTAAGTAAATGCGGGTAATCTATTGCTACCCCCCCTCCTCCTCCCGGGTGTGTCTAGAATAAAAATTTCAACTTATTCCGTGAAACATTATAAGCTAATTTATCATTAAGCATCTTAATTGAAGGTATTCAAGGTATATACATGTATAGAAATTTTGAGATTTCCCTGGTTCCTTAAAATTCTCCCGAAACATTCCATTAGCATCAGTCCTAGTTGACATGAGTTGGTCCTCACCCGAGAAAACTCTTGACACACAGGTGAGCAGCACGGACTCAAGGCCTCTTGTTTAGGTGAACAGGCCATTTTGTAGGGATTTAATGTACTTTTTTAAAATTAAAAATAACTTTTTTTTGGCTAAAAAACCACAGGCACATATTTCTGTAATAATTTTTTTCGTTCTCATCACAGTTGGCAATGGTTTGGTTAAAAAGTTTCTACTTTCTAGACTTTGAAGAGTAAATTCTACATCTTTAATATAGCTGTCAAATGAAATACTGAAAACATTTTATAAAAAAAAATATTCATTCAAATGACTAATGTAATATAAGAGACCTATAACCAAAGGTAAGAAAAGTCTCTGCTGACACTGTAGCTCTACTGTTATTTGTATATTCAATGAATTATAGAAAAGTAGCAATTGAAACTATGGCAACAGTAATACATGCATATAATAATTTAATAAATTAATGATACATCATGGTATAATACATCTTTTATTGTCAAGTTTAATTTCATTGTAGAAGAGTTAACCTTTTGGGAAATAATTTCTTTTTCATCTGTTCATCATAATTCAATATGTAGATCAAGTTTCTTAGTGTATCATGGGAATTCTGTTCACTTAAACTATACTAGTATACATTTAAGGAATCACGGTCTAGTTCGTATAGTATGCCAGGGACATCAACAATAGTGGGAAACATGGGATAATTTTCGCCCATTATGCCCATGTTTCCCACTATCGTTGATGTCCCTGGCATACTATACGAACTAGACATTGATTCCTTATATTTCCATTTCACTGTAAAAATAAAATTGTAGATTTATATTTTAAAAATGTAGACATAGATTTAAATTACATGAAGACTCCCTTGCCAATTTCCATAGCCCTCTCCCACCGACGCCAAACAGAAAGGCAGCCGCACAAGATTTTCATGCATATCTTGCATCCTTAGCGTCAGACACAGAGACAGATGTGCACAAGATTTGCATGCAGATTAGGCCTCCCTAGCTCCTGGCCTTTTGACCTGCCTAATTTACATTCCCGCAGGTTTATCAAGAAATTAACTCTGCATAAGTTTCAAGGAGTTATCACAGTGACAAAAATAAGAAATGGAAATATATAGTAATGTATCTTAATGCTGTTTAAATCAGACCAAAACTATAAACATAGGTAATCAGAGATTACAGAGCTCACCTCAACGAATGTTGTCTTTAAGTAAGGCAAAGTCACACAATTAACCAACAAAAAGTATACATTCCAAAAATGAAAATATTTTTAAAAGCAATTTTGATCTGATACTTTGAAATTGACCTACATAAAAAATTTAAACTACTTCTTCTTCATGAAAATGTAATGAAAATCCAGCATCTGAAGCAAATTTGAGAGTTTTCATCTCTTGATGCAGCATTTGTGCAAGTTTGGTTTATACAATGTTATATAAGCCTTATAGTTTTTGGTAATAGACCTGCAACCATAACTTTTACCTTGTCTATTATCTGAAAAATGTATGTCCAATTCAGCATCCGAAGCAAGTCCATTAGTGTGCATCCTTAGATGTATCATCCATGCAAGTTTGCTCATTATAGGGCTCATAGTTTATTGGAAATGAAACATGCATCAAAACTAACATTTTCACTCATCCACAAAAAGTAGGTCAGATTCAGCATCCGAAGCAAGCCTGGAAGTATGCATCCTTAGATGTATCATCTATGCAAGACTGGTCATTAAAGAACTCATAGTTCCTTGGAAATGAAACCTGCACCAAAAACTTTTAACTATTCACTCAACCGGAAAATGTAGGTCAGATTCAGCATCCGAAGCAAGCCTGGTAGTGTGCATCCTTAGATGTATCATCCATGCAAGTTTGGTCAACATAGGGCTTATAGTTACTTGGAAATGAAACCTGCACCAAAAACTTTAACCTGTTCACTCAACTGGAAAATGTAGGTCAGATTCAGCATCCGAAGCAAGCCCCCTAGTATGCATCCTTAGATGTATCATCCATGCAAGTTTGGTCAACATAGGGCTTATAGTTACTTGGAAATGAAACCTACACCGAAAACTTTAACCTGTTCACTCAACCGGAAAATGAGGTCAGATTCAGCATCCAAAGCAAGCCCGGTAGTATGCATCCTTAGATGTATCATCCATGCAAGTTTGGTCAACATAGGGCTTATAGTTACTTGGAAATGAAACCTGCACCAAAAACTTTAACCTGTTCACTCAACCGGAAAATGTAGGTCAGATTCAGCATCCGAAGCAAGCCCCCTAGTATGCATCCTTAGATGTATCATCCATGCAAGTTTGGTCAACATAGGGCTTATAGTTACTTGGAAATGAAACCTACACCAAGAACTTTAACCTGTTCACTCAACCAGAAAATGTAGGTCAGATTCAGCATCCGAAGCAAGCCCCCTAGTATGCATCCTTAGATGTATCATCCATGCAAGTTTGGTCAACATAGGGCTTATAGTTACTTGGAAATGAAACCTGCACCAAAAACTTTAACCTGTTCACTCAACCGGATAATGTAGGTCAGATTCAGCATCCGAAGCAAGCCCGGTAGTATGCATCCTTAGATGTATCATCCATGCAAGTTTGGTCAACATAGGGCTTATAGTTACTTGGAAATGAAACCTACACGAAAACTTTAACCTGTTCACTCAACCAGAAAATGTAGGTCAGATTCAGCATCCAAAGCAAGCCCGGTAGTATGCATCCTTAGATGTATCATCCATGCAAGTTTGGTCAACATAGGGCTTATAGTTACTTGAAAATGAAACCCACACCAAAAACTGCACCAAAAATGTTAACCTGCTCCAAAAACATTAACCTGGTAATTCCTTTGCTGAAATTGCAGCATCTGAAACTTTGTCTGGTACAATAAAACACACTAAAACCATCTTCCATGCATGTCTAATCAGTATAGGACACAGAAGTAATTAAAAAGAAAACTGCTCCAAAAAACTTAACCTTAACCTGGGACGCCGACGCCGACACCGACGCCGACGCCGAGGGTATCACATAAGCTCCCCCCAACTTCGTTGAGGTGAGCTAAAAAGAGCCACGGTAGAGTTCTGAAGGAATTTCACAGTAATTTCTATATTTGGTAACCATGGTAACTCCTTTTCTTGAAATAAAACCAATAAAGTAGAATTGTGCAACTTATGTACCCAGTTTGAGTTTCATGGAAATTGGATTTAAAGTCTATAGCTGTACATGTAAGAGGAGTAGAGTTTTGAAATAATTTCAAAATAATCCCCACTTTTAGTAACCATGGCAACCCCATTCATAAAAATCAAAAGGTAATAATAAATCATGTTTCTTAGTGAGATCTACTTGTAAATCCAATTATATTACAATCTGACTAAAACTGTGGGAGGAGTAGTGTTTTTGAAAGATTTTTCTATTTCAAAAAAGTTCTTTTTCTAGTAATCATGGCAACAACATTCATTGAAATCAAAAAACAATAAATTAAATTTTGTAAGAAATAGAATAATTTATTATGTATCTTAGTGGTCTTTAAGACTACTTGTGTACCATGTTATATTGAAATTGGATTATAACTGTAATAGGAGTAGCATTAAAAAAAAATTGTTTTTAAACCAACAAACACATAGTTGTTCAATGGACATTTTTATAGCATTTAAACTCTTGTCTCTGACCAGTAGAGCTAAATAGCTGAGAGAGTGAGACTCAGAGAGAGAGAGAGAGAAAGAATGATTCAGGTCCCTGCTGAACAAACACAGCCAGTATTTCTGTCACAGCTCAAATACCCTGAAAAAAAGACAGAAAATACACCACTAATACACGATAATCAAATTCCTATTTGATTACGTTTATAGAATTACACCTCTTCCTGAACGTCTTAAAACAGATTAGTTCAATTCATAATAAGCAATGAAAACACGGTGGAACAACTTACAGAATAGTTCAGTCGGGCCATGCTGGCATGTTATTGTTGTGACTTAAGATTCCAGTTCCTTTCTTCTGACAGGCATACAGTACAGGTAACTCCTGCCTGACCCTGGCTGGGTAGCCTCCCCCTGACTAGCGGGGCCTGTTGTTTTTACCACGCTAGAGCTGCTTTGAGGGGAGAGAGACAAAAGTGGAATGCATCAAACAATGAAATTAAATGGGCGCACTAATAGTCTCAGTATTTAGACAATTTATTTGACAATGCTTACTAAATTTTAGAAGATAACTTAATATTTGTACAAGGGATTACAAGATTACCTTAAATATCTCAATTTAATAATAAAACATGGGTAATCGAAAAAACATTCCTGCTTGCCTGTTAATACATTTATAGAAAGGGCAATACAGCCCACAACAGTTTTTTTCAAAGCCTGACAGAACAATTCACACCCTGGCATTCCTCAGTGTATAATTCCAACTTGTAGCTAGATAACCTGTACATGTACAGTTATCATTTTAAAAAAAGTGAATTTTTTTTTTTTTAATTTTGGATTCAAATTAACAATGATGTAAGAATTCATTCTGGATTATTACACTGGATGTTCAGTTCTTTTAATGGGGTAAGGCAGTTTTTCTTACAAAGTGAGGGACTGTAAAAACATTCTTATTATTAACTTTTTATTACAGTTGAGTTTGATTGGAACCAATCAAATTAACATACCTTCCACTTTTAATAGCAATTATGTTTCAAGCAAATAATGTACACTGTACAGAAGTTTTTCTTTTTTTATATTAATTGTGTGCATGTCTTTTATCATTAATTTTTAGGAGGAGTGAATTTTTCACAAAATAAATAATTCAGGAGACTCAAGAGTTGTGGTAATTCCCTGCCGTTAGTCTTTTTTAAATGTTTTTAATATGATATTTATTTATTTGTGTTATAAATGTTAACATATTAGTGTAGATTTCTCATTATGTACGACTATAATTGTGCGACATTTTTAAGACGAGCTATGATGGACGACATTGACAGGTTAATTCTGATCCGACACATGACATCCCCCACCAGTAACTCACAATTACCTGTGTTTTTTCACCTTCTGTCACAAATACACAGGTAAAATAATTCAGTCCTGGGCAGATTCAGCCATAGGTGAGTTACTATAAAGGCCAGGTAATTAATTACCTTGATCATTATTCTGATATCGATGGCGCTCATTCGGCTAGAAAAAAACCCATCTCAATCCCCAGGTTACTGTGGGCAGGGGCCGACCATCTTATAGGTGGGTATCCTCGATGACCTGTTGATAGCTTCATTATCAAGTGTCTAAAGAACAAAAATATGTCCATAAATTATTGCATGTTATCAAACATAAAAGGCTGAGGTGTCAAAGCTATGATAACTAAGCATGCTCCAGGCATTGAGAGTCTATATACCTTTGTGTCTACCACCTGGAACTACGCGGCCAGATAGAGTGACCACTGATGACCCTTACTGATGCAGGGGCTTATAATCAAAGGGCGACCCACCCATAATGCACCCGCCTGTACTGAAACCTTAGAGTCGGGGTGCGCAGGTTGGGAATAAATAGCGGAGGAAACTGATCAGTATTGATTATAACATTGGAATGCAGCGCAGTTATAGCTTACAAAGTAACCCTGATTCTTAATGGTCTACAAATGGAATAATTACAAATAATTAAGCCAGCATGGGAGATGAAAATACCAAGAATGGCAAGACTACGGAGAACACACAACTCAAATTTTATGACCATATAAAACTATTATTGAACATTAAATTTCTTAACTTCAAAGACGGGTCTGAAATTTGATTAATTCTGAAGTATTTTGATATTTTATTGAAAGTTTGATGAATTTCTTTAGATTGTGTTGATTTATACTCTTATAGCAGCATTAAAAGCTCACTCCAGACCCGCTGAAGTAGCAGCCATGATGAAACGAACAATGGCTGCGTTCTTTGTCACATTAAAAGGCTGAATAGCTGGGTAAATATAAAGAAAAACACTTCACGTTCTCATTTCCTTTGTGCAGATTGACACAACACTGTTAGGGCTGGAGAAATAGAAAGTCTGATAAACTTCTCACAAAATAATCCAAATATTTCAATACGGATATGTTTTATCAACTCCTGTTTAAAAACCAAAAAAAAATTCTATAAAAATTAGTTTTGGTGTATTAATGTTTTTAAAAGTTTATATTGTGTAGTGTCCATTCTTAAATAATTTCCTAAACTAATTTGTACATTTTTTTTGGAGGGGGGGGGAGGAAGGGGGGTATAGCTGCACTAATTTAAAAACATCAAAGGTGAAACTAATATTGCTGCAGTTTCACTTCCTCCTTTAACAAAACAGATGTGTATTGATAATCTATTAGAGCTGTCAAATTGATTAGGGTTCTCTTTTAATTTTAACCATTTAGCTTGAATATAATCCAGTGTGATATATCACTTAAAATATAACTCCACTAAACAAACAAATCGCTGATTGGGTGATGGCTTCTGTGGCCTCATTCAGCCAGCCTTCTCTCCGATTCCCTCAGGAAAGGGGGATAACTTGTCTACGTAATTTGTTCAGTTAGCTGGTTCAGTTATCCAGTTTATTTAGTCAGTGCAGTTAATAAGTACAGTTATTCAGTTTATTTAGTTTATAGTACAGTTAGTCGGTACAGTTATTCAGTACAGTTGGTCGGTACAGTAAGTTGTAACATTTTTTGCCCATAATCTGTTGCCAATGAAAGATCAATATTTTACTGTATTTTTCAGTGTGTTGAAGTAATGTCTTTGGGGGTATGACAACGATATTCCATCTTTTATTCACAAATCAAACAAAAATGACATCATTGAATTTCTTTAAGCACTCAGTGTTTTATGCATTTGGTGACCTTAGATCTTACTTTCCTACATTGGCCAATTTAAGGACAGATGATACATTCCTAAATGATGTATACTGGGTAATTTTTTTCTAAGATTTGGACACTGAAGTACTGTTAGACAATTAGAAACTATTATGGAAATCATAAGGTAATTTAAAGTTTTATGTATTTTTATACATTACAAAGATATATAGAACAGATATCTGAAGAATGTCTAGTCTTTCCTTGAGATTAAATTCCAACCTTTATTCAAGATTTTTGAGTTATTAAAAAAATTACTAACTTTTCTCTTCTGGTAGTTTCAAGGACTTGCTTTTCAGAAAATTTTGGGACAAAATTTTACTCTAAAAAATCCAATTTACAGGCAAGTACATATACATGCAGTAATATAATTTATTTGTCACTGAACACAGAGTCTTTGTTTCAATATTATATGGGATTCCATGTAATATCTTTATTTTAATGGTGCATTTCTGATGAACTAGATCAGGTGCACTAGTGCAGCAGATTGAAAATGATCCTGATGGAATGATAAAAAGTATCTGAAAAATCCCTCATGGAAAAGAATCACCCTGCAGAAAATGTAATAAAGATTTCATTTTATCACGAAGAAAACAGAAAATTGGAAGTCTATTTCATTATTATTATGACCTTCTCTTGATAAATGAAAATCATATTATATTGAATGATCACTGAACTCTGTAACCTTTTCTTCCCTACTGGTTGCTTTTATCTCATACAAAATTGTCCAAATATCAGAAGACATTTGTTCCCCAGTCAATACCATAAAATATATATAATTCATTTAAAATATTTTTTTTTAAAACTGTGCAAGTATATTTTTCCACAAATGATATTAATTTATGGGGTCATAAATTTTCCAATTAAAGATTTGTCCCAAATTGTGCTGAAAGTACATTAAAACCAAAAAAATCAACATCACAGTGTACCTCACTGGAATAAATGACCAACTAAAACTGGGTAACAATTATATTGTCATAATTGAGAGGTGAAATTTTAAAACAATATCAAAGTTTTTTTTTTTTTTTAAATCACAAAGCTCACTTGATCAGAGATCATGGTGGCCTTCATAAAATTATTTTAACAAGTGCAATTTAAGATTTTATGTCTAAGCGTGACAAACATGGAGCTAGTCTCCGTTTTGCTGACCGACAGCTTCGTCCAATATTTTTAACACTCAAGTAACATCATGAGATGACAACATCAAAAGTGATCTATAAATCAAAGAAAAATAAAATAAATTTACTTATTCCAACCAATTATTTCCCGTTCTCATATAAGACAGTTTTCATAATCTGTGTCAAAAGCATAATACACTTTGTCATTATAATATAGGTCTCAGATTTCCTCGTATGATGGTTGAGTGGTCAGTTTTGTTGGTGACCTTTGAATATTTTTGGTGGTCAAGTAGTCCCAACACTGGCCACATCACTCACTCTGTCTTATCAGGCTATCTATAACTGTCTCTTCATTATAGGTGTTGATTGTCTCCCTTAGAGGTATGAAAAATAACAGCATTATCTGCCCCTGGGCTATGGCTAGATCACAGAAAACATCATTACCCTTAATTAAGTTGTCAGGAGAATTCATCTGCTAAATAATGCTTCACTTAAAAGCAAAAGAGTTGGAGTTTTGTTTTTTTAGGAAAAAATCAAAGAAGTTGTCATTAAACAGCTATGTAAATTATGCCACATTTACTGCTATTACTAGTTGCTATTACCATAAAAACTCATCCTGCCTCCAACTCATTCTGTGGTTGAGGGGTTAAATTAAGAAAATGGCTGCACATTCTCTGCATTGAACATGCTGCAAAGTGATAAGTATTCGATTTAAAGACCTCATTCCGTGGAATCGAGATCGGATAAACCAGGGAATAGTCTTTGAAGTTCGCAATAAAGTACACTATTTGCGGGACACTGGACTACAGCCATCATGTTAAAACAAGTCCTTACATCATTACAATGTGTTTATATTGAGCACTTCCAGCAATGTAGTAAAATACAACATATTTCTGGTTAATTTGGGTCTCATTCAGGGCATTATTTCTCACTTGAAAGTAATTTAACATTTCATCAAACTTGCAGATTTTTTAATGGGAATTTTTTCAATGAATTTTCAGCATCATTGAATCCAACCTCAAAATTTGAAAGAGAAAGATACTTCTATTGTAAAGATATTTAAAAATACTACTGATTTTATGTTTGGGAAGAATTTGCTATAAGCATCAAGAGTAAATAAGGAATTTTTCCCCTTTATTTATTTATTTTTTATGTATCTTTTATTGTGGTTGAATTATAAGTTAAATAAAAAAATGAACACCAAAATAACCTTCAGTTACATTAGGCCTATCCTCTTGATATCAAAATATCTAGAATTGTGCAAATCTAAAAATCATGTTCCAATAACCTATCTAATTAATTTTTAAATGCAATTTAAGTTAAAGAGAAGATATTGGATTTCAACAAGTCATTTTAAATTCACACCATTCTTTGCCTGCGATAAGACCACGGAGCCTGTAGTACAAAAAAATGCAATTCAGTCCTCAAATTACTGTTTGGTTCGATGTATAAATTGTATAATCACAGTCAAGAATATGAACCTAATGGAATATTTTATCAAAGATAAGTCCTCCAAATTCTGAACTTGTTTATATGAAGAAAAAAAAATTAGGTCAATTTTTCGCTTGGCTGGTGGGACTGGGAGGAGACAGGGCATAAAGGAGGGCCGCTACAGTTATCACCTGTTGAGGAAGGTGTCCATTAGAATCCGAGCCCAACACACACCTGTCGCTCAGGTAAAACCTATACAGGTACTCCATTTAATGAATGCAACATGGAGAGGCATTGATAGAGAAAAAAGAAACAAAGAACATTGCTTGATCATTGGATAAAATTGCTGGAATTATTCGGAATATTAAATGTTTGATATAATTCTGTAGTATTGATTACAAGGCATTGCATTGAACCCTGGGACCCCCGACAATAAACCTTTTTCTACATGCATGTTATTAGTGCCTGTAATAATTGCCCTATTAATTTCTTTTCTACATGGTTATTTTTTCACCATCGATTCTGCCTATGGGCTAATGCACAAAAGCAAGCCATGCATGCAGGGAAGCCATAAATCGCTATTGTCATATTTCATTGTTCTCGGTCATCGATGATTGAGCCAAACCAGGGATGACCAAGCTCTGAGAGAATTTTAGCTTTCTGGGATTTTTTTTTTCTTTCGGACTAACAGGCCTAATTCCGGGTAGATGACAATTGACTTAATTCTATCCGACAGGTTCGTTTTTGTTTAGGGTGACAAGAGAGAGACTTTTGAGCTTTTTACATTTCGTGGGAGTTTTCAGTGATTTGGATTAAATTAGAATTCTGTAGAACTCAGTTGGATTAAGATAACACACAAAGGTAAGGTAGTCAAAGGATATTGAACATGATCTCCAAATAACAACTTATCAAATTTAATGCAATTAATGACATATAACAAAATACCCATGAAATACATGAATTTATTGGAGGTTTTCTAATTACAAATTTTTTTTCAGCCAAATTTTTTAGCTGTGATTTGAGGCAACCTGTAGCTTTTTCAGAAACAAAGAATAAGAAATCAACTCAAATTTTGTCAAACCCTTTAAAAAAATTTTGTTTTGATATTTTTTGAATTAAGAAGTAATATAATACTATTATACTATCATCTTTTCAATATACTATAAGGCAAATTCAGGGCTTAATGTTATGGGAAAATTTACAGATTTTGAATTCAATTTGTTTTCTTTATTTCCTGCTTTAGAATAATTCCCACTTATTGTAGATTTTATCAGGACTTTTTAACAAAAAACCATAATCCTTTTAAATAGCAATTATTGTACCCCATTAGCTGAGGACAACACCGACATAAAAAAACATATTAATAAGAGCCGTATTATTTTCAAATACACAGAAGGCGTTTATGCAGATAATTTAGGCTTACAATGATGCTCCGTATTCTGATGTCATTATCCGTAATTGGATTAAAGTGATTTAAGAAATCTGGAAGGGGTCTCCTTTTGACTTTGTTATCATACTTAACAAACCATTTTTACAAAAATGAGGCAAATTTACTGAGTTAGTTTACATATCGGCTAAATTTTCACTGAACATTTATTGGTGAAGAAAGTCCAGGCCCCTGTATTTTTACTAACTGCACATGTATTTAGCAATATCTTGTAGGGTTAGGACTTTGATCATGTGACTTGCGGTATCTTTGGATTGTACGGTTTTCTTTATATTTACAGAGATTGGTCGCAGGGATCTAAATGAGATGTCTACAGATTAAACGGCAATACTGAACAAACACCGCCATCAAAGGGGAGGTAAGTCTAATGACCATAAGCGGGTGATCATTCATAAATCAGGGATCTCCACCAGACATACGAATCATTTGTAGACGGTCACCAAAAACTAACACAGGCCTTGTAGATTAGCCGGCACAGTTACTGTCTTACATCAAATTAATGATTTATTATAATTTTATTGGCTTTTGTGAGGGATACACAATTGGATCCAAAATAGAAAGGGAATTTTTTTTTTATTGCATTGGAGATCACATGAAATACCATGTACAAATATTTAGTAGTGCTAATGTAATTATGGAATATATTCTGAATTCTTGAATTTCCTTATTTTACAGAACCTATAGATTTTTAACTTTTTATTTTAAATGAATACATTTGCTGAATTTTAACTTTTACTTTATCTATGTTTAATAAGGAGCATTCCAAGTTATTAATGTTTCATGTGTAAAACTTCAATCAGTGCTGCAGATGAAGATTTTAAATCTACATGATGCCCGTTATGAATTTATATTCATCTCCTCTTGTAAAACTTGACAAAATTCTTTTTTCTATGCTATACATGTACATATGTCTGTTTAAATACATCAAATCTAATGAAGGGTGTCCCTCTTAGCATGTGATTCTGTCTGACTTATTTCCCTTCAAGTCTCCTGCCTACTAGGAAAAAGTATTGTCACTAACGCTCATCCAAGAGGCCTGAGACTCATGGGCACTTCACCCAGCACAGCAGGGTAAAACCCTTGAGTCGGGACTTGTGGAGTTTCCTGATTTAATTAAGGTGAGCTGAGTCCTCCAGCTCCTAGCTCCGATGTAGAGGGCGCTGCTACTCGATATGGATTATCTGTCACTCTGCAGCATTCGGTGATGGATGACCCTTCTAACAAGGATACTCCGTTCCTCGGATCTCCCTGTCGTGTTTGTGGACAGATCCCGACATGCGATATTCCACAGAACCAGAGCCATGTCACGAACGGACTGACAGATGAATGTGTTCTCATCCAAGGTTCTTCCGGGATCCCTGGCAGTGAAATATTACTGTTAAAGGTTCCTACAAGCTAGTACACCATTCCAGTGATGTAACATGCTAATGCAACACTCTTTGATTAAAGCGTTTACTTAGAGACCCCCCTACATAATCTCTGCCGTCTACCCACTGTGGAAAGCTCTACATCCCTCCGTACTTGTTAACTGGGGCAAGCTGTCCCTGAGCCACTGGTCCTTTACTATAGTTAGACTGTATCAGACCCATTTAACAACAATATTTTATCCTATTACACCAGTTAATAGCCCCTACTCTAGTTATCAGCTGCATTGTTCTGTATTTACAAAACAATTGGCCATTAATTTCATCCCATTGATTTCCTATAGACTGATAAACAGCTTTTAGAATTAGTCATACAGAGTTCAAGTGTGTATGTAAAGAGACGGTTAATAGAAAATTTCACACCTCGAGATTTGGAGGTCTCGGGCTATTACGGAGGTCTCCAGGTATTGTGGCACTCTTATGCTAATCTTCCACTGCAGTATTCATAAGATGTTTCCATGGGACAGTGAACTGAAATTATATGCAAAAATGCATTAGTCCTTCAAAGGCACAATGGATTTTACTTGTATAATCCAATAACATTAATTTTCCCTCTTTTTTTGTGAAATTCAGATCCTATTTTTTCCTTTTCAAAGTGTGAAAACTGTGTCATCTTTTATGTAAACTAGTGCTAATTGTAACGGGGACCGTTACAGATGTTCCCCAAACGCTCCCCAACTCCCTTTTGGTGCCATATTCCCTGTAAGCTGCATTAAATAAGATTAACTCTATGCATCTGAGATTTTAACAACATTTACAAAGAAGTGTACAAAAATCATTTAAACTTTAGCATTGCACGCGTGCACATGTGAATGCATTTGCGTCATGACCATATCATCTTGTCTACACAATCTATATTTTTAATACACTGAATATTAAAGTATTTAATCCAAAATTATTTAAAAAATACGCTCATACAAGTGTATGTTTGATTTTACCATTTCACGTGCATGCACGTGCATACATGTGGTGACCATACCTTCTTGTAGAAGTCCATTACATCTATCTAAATAAGGGAGTTATAGCTGTTTAAAGTTTCAGCCAATCAGATTGCAGCACATGTACACGCACGTGTATGCATGTGCATGGTGACCATACCTACTTGTAGAAGTCCATTATATCTATCTATGTTCCAGATCCCATCCTGTTTGGTTGAAAACCAAGGGAGTTATAGCTGTTTAAAGTTTCAGCCAATCAGATTGCAGCGCACGTGCATGCACGTGTTTTCATGATAATTGCTTTATTTCATGTTGTAGGATATCCTAATGCATGACTATGTTCAAAATTTCAAAGGATTTCGTCAAAAAAAGAAAGTTATTGAGACTTTAGTTGCAGCCAATCAGAGCGAAGTGCACGTGCATGCGCGTGAGATCATTTTCATCATGTCATCATGTCTATACTACTGATATATCCTCACATTATGAGTTTCAAAGCATTTCATCTAAAAATAGAACAGTTGTGGCTATATCTATTATATTGGTCATTTCACATGTTGCACGTGCACGCTCTTGCAAGCACGTGCGCGCAAAATGACCTTGATTCCGCAAATCTACATAACATGTCTACTAACCCTAAAAAGGTTTTACCTACATCGGACGAACAGTTTACAAGATCATTCCCGGACAAAAAAGTTCCAGGAAGAAGAAGAAGAAGAAAAATAATAATAACTAGTGCTAATTGTAACGGGAACCGTTACAGTTGTTCCCCAAACGCTCCCCCAACTTCATTTTGGTGCTTCATTCCCTCTGAGCTTCATCAAATAAACTAAACTCTATGCATCTTAAACTTAAACAACGTTTTTCCTAAAGTATACCAAGTATATAGCAAATTTTTGCATTGCATGTGCGCACACTTGCATGCATATGCGGAATGACAATATCATTGTATACACTATTAATTCATTTTAAATTAAATGTATTAATATCAATGCATTTAATCAAAAAGTATATGAAAAATACGTTAAACAAGTGCATTTGTAATTATACGCAACGTGCACGCACGTGCATGCATGTGCATGATGACCATACCTCATTGTACGGGTCCATCAAGACTTTTATGTTTGGCTGAAAACCAAGGGAGTTATTATAGCCATTTAACGTTTTAGGCAATCAGATTGCAGCGCACGTGCATGTGCGTAATTTCATGTAAATCATTTTGTATCATATCGAAGGATATCTTAATGCATGATTATGTTTTAAATTTCAAAGTATTTTGTCAAAAACCGAATAAGATATTGAGATTTTTGTTTCAGCCAATCAGAGCAAAGCGCACGTGCATGCGCGTGCGTTCAAGGTAATTTGACCAATTACTCTTGTTTATAATACTAATATATTCTTATATTCTGAGTTTCAAGACATTTCATCAAAAAATAGAAAAGTTACGGCTATATCAATTATATTGGTCATTTTACATGTTGCACGTGCGCGCTCTTGCAAGCACGTGCGCGCAAAATGACCTTGATTCCGCAAATCTACATAACATATTTACTTACCCTAAAAAGGTTTTACCTACATCAACTGAACAGTTTACAAGATATTCTAAGTACCCAGGAAGAAGAAAAATAATAATAAGAAACAGAGTAAAAACAATATGTTCCCCAACTTCGTTTGGGGAACATAATAAGAAACAGAGTAAAAACAATATGTTCCCCAACTTCGTTTGGGGAACATAATAACCACTTGATCACTCCGTCCATACCTTTCCCTAGCATTGTGTGTTTCATTTCAATTTCTATTGAAAGCCCCCCAATCTCTTTTCCATAATAAAAGCCAGAGAATTGGAGATTTTCCACCCCAATATTTGTAATTGTAATGCAGAGAAAAGCAGAGAAAGATTATGTGCATGTCACACAACACATCATCACATTCCTACGACACTGTTGTCTGCCAAAGCTCAAATTACAATAATTCTAAATAAAATTTTCCTCATGCGAAAATTTCATACCTGTGAACACTCCTTTATCCACTAATTGAAGACTTACAATTAAAAATAAATAAGATTTATCACTACTGATTCTTTACAAAATTCAAAAACAAGTAAATTTTTAATTATTTTATAAGATGGGTAATGTATTCAAAATAATCCAAGATTGAGCAAATACTATTGAAAGCATCAATAATACTATGCAATACTACCGGGTAATTAAATCATACATCAGAACTGCAACACTGCACTGATGAATTTCTTTAGCAATCTTTCACTCTGAACTTCTCTCTTCTTTCAAGATGCTGGGAATTAACTCATTTAGGACAATTTTTTTTTTAACATTTTCTCACCTGCATAAAACTTTTTAAAGTAAGACATATACGTAAAGATAACTGAAATAAATTTAAATGTATGCCTCAGTTTTTACTTAATTCTCCTCTCCATTAAGTTTAACCCCCACCCCTAGCCCTACCCCCACCTCCTCCTGTTTAACTTTCATTTGTTTGTACGTCTTGCCTTCTATCCCTAGTCCTCCATTGCTAATACTTTGATCATAATTTTTTGTACAATATCACTTTACCGATCTTGGTTTTGATTTTAGAGCTGTTTCCAGAAAAGTTAGAACAATAATCTATGTCAACTGCCGTCCCTCCCTAAACCCCAATCCGCGGATTAAAAAGAAATTTGTGAAATCATTGCCGGATAAAATACAAATGCGACTGTTAGAAAAAGTTCAAAATGTCAAAAATATTTAGATAAACATCCCCCAATTTCTTAATTCTGCCAACAACACTGATTGTCTCCCTTGGTCGTAGCCATTCTGCCTTAATGGAAGTAAATGGACAAGTTTGTCCAATACCAGAACAAATATTATCTGGAAAACATTAATCAATGGCCTAGATTAGACAAATGCATTTCAAGACCAATCAATATTTAGCTACCTAATCACAACAGCAAAATATAAATACTGAAACAAATTGTTCGCAACTCAGTCACCCCCTTCTTGTCCCTTCAAAGTTCAATTTTGTTTTTCCCTCAAAAGTAAATTTTTATTTCCTTCTACAGACTTTAAAATTCTTAAACAAACTTTTACAAAAGCAATTAAAGAGTCAAAAAGTACAGAGCCGTAACAATGAGATAGAGGCAGCAAAGCAACACACTAGAGGTGTTTCTATAAAAAGACCAAAACTGTAAATGGAGAAATTAGGATTGCTAAAATTGTCTGTAATTCACACGCAGCAAAGAAGACTAATTTTGAAAAAAAAATTTATCAACATTGCTTATTTATAAGAAGAAGTTGAATTATGGGGGAAAAATTACTTTTGAAACGTCTTTTGATGAATTATTGCATTAACCCAAAACTATTATAATTGATCTGTTTTACCATTCAACTATCATTGCAAACCAACAAAGAAAGACATCATACAAACTAATGATCTCCACATTCATTTTATACATGACAAACTGAAAATATTAAAATACAAAAATATAAGAATTAGGCCCCAAAACCAGCCTGGCTCCAAAATCAGTCACATTCTATCTGAGTTATCTCCCTTAGAACAGCTGTTTGACTTTCTCACTAGCTCAAGGCATTCTTAGTCGCCTTTATTGTATTATCAAAGTAATGGCAGTCAATAATTCTGAAAAATAATTCTCTGGAATTTAATCAGAACTGCAAACATTTAGCGGCAAGCAAAAGATTGGTGATGCTGTTTGATTGTTTGAACATCATTAATAATTAACGAGTCAGTGTTACACAAAGGCAGAGAGAAGGCTAGACGCATTCTTATTGGGATCCTTTTGAATTGCGGCAGAAATTTTTACTAGGTAATGCCTCAATATGGCTCAATTAACTTGTGCAACATGCATGAAATAGCAGATTCCTATCTCCTGGGAAAAAAAGATAAGTCTAACCCCGACTGTCTTGGAGCAAAGTTCGTAATTAATTAAATAAAATGTGGTAAAATTATTAACAATAGTTGTCAGCCGTAGCGATATTTTCGAGTCACTCTGACTTATTAAAATCATGACCCGCTATATCTTTATGACATAAAACTAATGTTTATATCGCAATGATGACCAATGAACAGCTGACAGAATTTACAGATATCAGTTCTCTATGTTATCTTCCTGTCTATTGAGTGCGTTATTTCAGAATAATTCCACAATGCACTGTTAACACTGTTATGATACAAACAGGGGGGTTTCCATTACAGAAGAGACAGGGATTTATAAAAAGCGCAGCATAATTACGGTATTTGTATATCTATTTATATACTCTCCGTTATATCATTTCATCCACCCTTCCCCTCTTGGGGGACAGACAAGTAATGAGCCGGCCATGTGTCTAAATGAAGCCCCTTTGCTAATCACCTAGTTCTCTTTTAAGACCGACTTCAAACCCCAAAATCCCCCCTGATTATCCTGACTAGGAGTCAATTAGTGCTTCAAAGTCCCCCCTTAATGAAATTAACCTCCGACAGAAGACAAACAATCAAAGCTTAGGTTACGGAACCTTAACATCATCATATGCCACATAATAGCTGACTTCGAGACATCTTATGGTAAAGGCCAGACCTCGCAGCAATTACACAAACACTGCTGGGGCTTATCTTTTTTTAAAAAAAAAATTATAATATAAGGCGACTCCATTATTCTTTTGTACAGAATAAAGTTCACCTGCTTAGAGATCGCTCTGTATTTTTCCTCTTTATCTCGCATGCACTCGGAGGAGAAATTGATGTTTACAAAATACTCCAAACTTTAAGTTTATCAAACATGAGGGAGCTCTCTGTAAGTCTATCAAAATTCTTCTTGTACAAAAAATTTCCTGTTTTTGTGCAACTTCTAAAAAAAACAAAAACAACTTAAAATAACAGGATGATTTTTTTGACACTAAAAAGTCTTCTTTTTTTCTGCCTATCCATTTTCTTCTGAGAGAAAAAAAAATTTTTGATGAGAGAAAAATTAACCAAAATCTGCTGAATTTAATGAAGAGCACAAAAGGAAATCTTCAAATCAGTATTTACCTTTTTCTTTGATGGTGAGAGGAAAGTATTTACAAGACATTTTATAAATATTTCTACAATCGGAATCATTCTCACAGCCTCGCGATGGCACTGATAACCCACATCAATGTGAAGAATGGTCGCTGGCAGGGAAAAAAAGTTTCCATTTTTTATGCTTAAAATGATCTACATGGATTATAAAAAAAAGAGCTGGAAATGAATTAATGTGCGACGTTTTATCTTATCACAAATATTACTTTAACATTCTTCAATTTCTACTTTCCCAAAAAATTAGATTTTGATGCCTACTTAATACTCGGGTAATAAATAATAAAGAAGACATCGGCAAGTTTTATCACAACTCAAGAGCTGCAGCTTTGGAACGGAAAATGAAGTGCATATTTAATAAATATCACCTAACATATATCTAGGTCCCATCAAATCCGACAGATGCTCACTCTAGAGAAGGCAGTTAGAAATGGAGCTCGCGATTTCATTTATAAGCTCGCGATTTCAGACTCGACTAAGATATCAGGAGGCAGGGGAGGGTGGTCTCCCCTTATCTCCGGGTACCCCCTAGGACTGCTTATATCAGGTTTAGTCTCCCCTGGGATGGGGACATGGGTTTTTGTGTTAATGAGTACAAATTTTATATCTGCCCAGGGACGCTCTGCATGAAAAATGGGGCCTTCTATCTTTATAATTTATTAATTTGTTTAAAATTAAAAAAAAACAATATTTGTTGCTTTGGTTAAATAAATACACATTATTTGGAAATGGACCCATAAATGCACATGTAGAAAGAATACTTGCCTAACTATTCTTGCAATATTTTGCAAAACAGAAGGATGCATCTCTCCATAGCAGGATGAAACAGGTACAATGAAACCACATAAACATGTTACACACATTTTCTTTTTTTTTTTATTTTGCCATCTTTCCAATATACCTTGTATGCTTCTTTCTAAAACTCAGCAAGTTGGCTGAGACCAAAATATGAGAGTGAGAGAGGGAGAGAAAGCACAAATTCTGCACAATATGCCGCACCAAGATAGACATGCCTTCATACAGGGGGAAAAGACACCCCTCCCTTTAACCCCTTACATGGCACATAGGCATTTCTACGCCTCTGACTTGAAAAACGAGATTAGTGTGAAAAAACATTTATAACTCCGTTAATACTGCAAATATCAGAATAAATCTTACACCGTTTGAAAGAGAAAATAATTACGATAAAATAATATATGGAAATTTTTTGTATTGGTTGTACCAGTTTTTTGCTAGCTTGAGATAAAGTTTGCGCACAATTTGAGCGATTTTGCCATTATCAAAATCAATGCAGGGGTGACACCTTCTATGTAAAAATGCTAAATTCTGGTGATTATCTCCCAACCTCACCCCATCCCCCAAAATACTTCAAATTGGTTTGTAAAAAAATGTACAACATGCTCATAATTTTCAAAACAACAATAACATATTTTTAAATATATTTAACTAAGAAAAAAAAATTGAATGAAACTCATTCTTGAATAAATGTAAAATTCCAGCATGATTCTGGTGTATTTCGTTGCCATGGCAACTGAAACAATACTTTTATAATCATTTTCAGAAATTACACAATACCTGCTTTCAGAATATATACTGTAGATCACTAAATTTTCGCGACACCTTATTTTCGCGAGATAGTCATTGACACTTGATAAGCTAGACAAAATTTTCACGAATTGTGGTTATTGCTCTATATAATCTTATGGAATACTATTGTACGCGAGAACTTATTTTTCGCGAGCAAACTGTCTCGCGTAATTACGCGAAAATAAAGTTCTCGCGAATAAAAAGTGATTTACAGTATACATTGGTATATACAAAAATTACAAGAAATACTCAAAAAATGCATTGAAATCTTAATATCAATTTGTCTAGAAATGCTTAAAATCTTTGCCATGGAAGGGGTTAAGGGGAGATCCCCCTCCTTATAGGAGGAAATCCCTGATCCCCCATATATACCTGGAGTAACTATTGAGGATCCCCCTAGTATTCACTTATCACGGGCCGTCAGCTTTATCATGTGTGAAGCTCGAGGAAGCTCCAAACAAATCACTCTTATCAGTGATGTTACATCAGCTGTTGTGTTTCATTTACTTTTTACGTTATGGCCTACAGCTTAAGTGATGAGGCAATTTGGGCAGTGCAGTTCTTGTAATAGAAAAAGCTAGCAATGAACAAAGCACATGCCCTCATTTTTCACAGAGAGTTTATGAAGATTGTTTGTAGGGAATACCCCCACCTCAGAAGCTAATCTCTCCTGACTTTGGGGATGGCCTTAATTAAAACATCAAAGATTAGCAAGGATTACCTGTGAAATTGATCAAGCTCACCATTACACACAGGTAAATAACCTGCTCTCCCAGGTGTGCATGAACATGCACAAGTAATTTTCTACAAATTCACTACAGGGACAAAATTGGTCAATGCCATGCACCCTCAGGGTCTCTTTAATGAATTTGCCAGAATTCTCTTTTGCCGCAGATAATTTAATGAGCCACGCGATTTAGAACGGTCATTTGATGTCTTGCATATAAAGCTTCTATCAGCATCGAGATGCCAAGAAAATTAACTTCTGAGACATTTCATGCTGTCTGAATTTTTTCTTTTGTTTCAGTGCAGGGCTGATACTGAAACGCCCTGATATAAACGACATAAAAGTTAAACTAGTACCCTAGGTACTAATGTTATCACGACCTCAGACAAGTACCAGACTCAAAAGAACACTCTTCTTCTTTAATGGATCACGTTTCTACTTTTTTCCAACAGCGACTTATTTCTAAATTGAACTAGTTTCATTTTTTTTACTCAAATTTTAATGAAAACCAGATTTCTATGAAAGATAATGAATTTTTGTAATTCCTTCCTTCCCCTTTACACAATATAACCGTTTTAGAGGTGACCCTTGACCTCTGACACCTGTATGCCAAAAATTTGTAGGCCACTCACAGGTGTATTTCTAAGCCAAGCTGGAAGACGTAACACACTTGAACACGCAGCAATTGTAATCATTTTTCTAAGATTTCCCAGCCTCTGTGTGATGTGCTACAGTCGATCAGCTGAGCGTTTTGTCTGGTGTGTAAGATTGTTATAGACTGGGAGCTTAAACGGATTGATCCAGAGGTCAGAGGTCGTAACAGAGAACTGCCATCAGAAAGGTAACGGCATGCTAATCAGTCATCTGTCAATGTCCAGAGTCACCTCCCCTGTAAGACGATTTTGTCTAGGTGGAGCTGCAATCAGGGAACGTCGCCCTCTCTCTGACACAAGTAACTGTTACATTTCTCTCTCGGCCGTGTACCGGTTTTTGGCACGCGTTAATTCTGAAGATTATTCACTGGTCGCTATAGGTTGAATAACAACAGATTTCTACGGTGCATGTTACTGTAAAATTCTGCCAGAAATATATATCTCCACAGCCATTCAAACATTTCTAATTAGTTAGTCTAATTAGCGATTCCCTTGTATTGTTCCCTGAATGCCTTCTGATCATCAGTAGGATCGTACTATCCATTAAGTATTAATAACCAGATCACATTAAACCGACCTGATAAATATTTCCTCTTTTGATTTTTTTGTTGTTGTATGTAAAAGGGCTTGCCTTTTCTATGAAGGCGTGATGGAAGTCAGTTAAAAACATGTCCTGAATTGACTCTTGATTTCAGGTTAGTTCATAGAAGTAGAGTTTGCTTAATAATCCTCTTAATACAGTTATCATTTTTTTTCTCCGTTTGCACTGAACTTCATGACAAGCAGATATATTTTTTAATATTTATAATAATCATTTACTACAAGTCTTGTGTGAGGTCATTATCTCGATGACTATCACTAAATGTCATCTAAAATTTCTAAGCATCTTTTTGATGGTGTAAAGATCAAATGATTCTTTTGTTTAATTTTTTTATTAAATTTTCATTCTTCTTTGACTATATAAAGACTGCCTGTGGAATCCCTATCCTGTGTGGCATCCAGTGGGTGTTGCTGATAAAAACACCACCAATGAAGGAGCCACCAAGTGACATATGGACTCAATCCCTGAGTCACTCAGTGGCTTCCCCACCCACTAAGTACGTATTGACTGTACTGGTGGTTCCCAGACTCATTCCTTGGTGGCTTCCCACCCAACATGTACTCTTCTCATTCTACTGTCATGGTGGTTTCCAGATTCCAACAGCATTTCTGAAATGTTCTGACAATTTCCAGTTACCAGTGAATTAAATCTATCTGCTCTGTTGTCTCTGTCCATGTTTATAGTCTAGACATCTAATATTGTGAAATCATCTATGGCTTTTTCTAAGAACATTTGGAATTGAACTAAGAAGTCCTCAACTTTGTTTTCAAAATTATTAATATATTGTATAGATACCCTCTCTTGCTATTAACTGGTCAAACGACGCAGTGTTGTTCCTAAGAGTTGAAATGGCAGGGGACATTAAAATATGAGATGGGGGTCTGGGGTTGCCCTCCCCAACAAAGCCATATGGGAGTACAATGATAACTAGGGGATCAGATCATTATAGTATGAGAAACTCCCTGCCCCCCCCCATCTTATTATAAAGGGGCAAAACTGAAAGGTCACAACTTTACTGTGACAGAGGTCAGGGTGCCAGTTGATGATCTTCCATTTCCCTTGCTCCCTGTGATCAAAGAGTGTGAGTTGTACTGCCCTGACATTAGGGACTTGTTCACTATCAATGGGGTGTGAGATATACTACCCTGACATTAGGGACTTGTTCACTCACTGATCCCTGGGGTGTGTTGTACTGCTCTAACATTAGGGACTTGTTCACTCACTGATCCCTAGGATGTGTTGTACTGCCCTGCCATCAGGGACTTGTTCACTCACTGATCCCTGGGGTGTGAGTTGTACTGCCCTGACATTAGGGACTTGTTCACTCACTGATCCCTAGGGTGTGAGTGCCCTGCCATTAGGGACTTGTTCACTCACTGACATTGTTGTATGAACTTGTTCACTCACTGATCGCTAGGGTGTGTTGTAATGCCCTGCCATTAGGGACTTGTTCACTCACTGATCCCTGGGGTGTGTTGTACTGCTCTAACATTAGGGACTTGTTCACTCACTGATTCCTAGGGTGTGTTGTAATGCCCTGCCATTAGGGACTTGTTCACTCACTGATCCCTGGGGTGTGAGTTGTACTGCCCTGACATTAGGGACTTGTTCACTCACTGATCCCTGGGGTGTGAGTTGTACTGCCCTGACATTAGGGACTTGTTCACTCACTGATCCCTGGGGTGTGAGTTGTACTGCCCTGACATTAGGGACTTGTTCACTCACTGATCCCTGGGGTGTGAGTTGTACTGCCCTGACATTAGGGACTTGTTCACTCACTGATCCCTGGGGTGTAAGTTGTACTGCCCTGCCATTAGGGACTTGTTCACTCACTGATCCCTGGGGTGTGAGTTGTGTTGTTCTGACATTAGGGACTTGTTCACTCACTGATCCCTGGGGTGTGAGTTGAGCTGTCCTGACATTAGGGACTTGTTTACTCACTGATCCCTGGGGTGTGAGTTGTGCTGTCCTGATACTGGGACTTGTTCACTCACTGATCCCTGGGGTGTGAGTTGTGCTGTCCTGACATTAGGGACTTGTTCACTCACTGATCCCTGGGGTGTGAGTTGTGCTGTCCTGACATTAGGGACTTGTTCACTCACTGATCCCTGGGGTGTGAGTTATACTGCCCTGACATTAGGGATTTGTTCACTCACTGATCCCTGGGGTGTGAGTTGTACTGCTCTGACATTGTTCAGGCACTGATCCCGGAGTAAATGCCACAACCACTGGCACCAAGCATCAGGCATTACATGACTTGTGACATGCTAGAGGAACGTAAACACGGGGTAAGCCGGGAGAAACTACTCTGTGTTGCTGCCATGTATTCTATCTGTTGAGTATTGGCAGCCCTTCTGCCAAGAAAACAGGTCATATACTAAATACCTGTACATAGTGGCATTACCTACATAGCGATATGGCACTGGGATATAGTTCTGCTCCACAACACTGTTCTAAATATCACAATGATTTTTTTTATGCGTTTGATTCTGTAGAGGAAATTATACTTGCAGAATACTAGCAGAAAATTTGTCGATTCAGAGGTTTTTGTTTAAGGAATGGAACAAGGCACCTGGCAGACATTTCTGAAAGCATAAAAATCTCTCCACCCTTCCTGTACAATGCTAAAATTAATCGGAATCTCCAAAGTAGCGTGACAATCCTAAAATATGCGGCAAGTAGCCAGACCAAGAGAATGCGTTTGGAGTATAACGGGTGCCAAGAAACGATCTCATTGAAACCCAGCCACGAGGGGGGGTTATAGGGTTATACAGGGCTATCACAGGTGAAATGAGGGTTTACACCCCAACCACAAGGAAGGGGTGGGGGGTTACAGGGCTATCACAGATGAACAATAATGATTTACAAGGCTGTTATATGTGAATATGATAAAGGGGTTAGGCAGGGTGTCACAGATGAATTGATCTCACAGGAAGTAAGCTCTTCTGTAAATTAAACGTAATGCAGAGCACATGTGAAAGCCCGAGACCTAAAACAATAAAGTGAAAAAAGGTGAAAGCCGCCATGAGCTTCGTAGGGGTTTATTTTAGCATATCCCCCCTCTCCATAAATCACCTAATCTCTGATGTAACATGGAAGATGCTGTAGTCCTTATCTCCGTGTAGATTGTCAAACCAGGAACCGAGAGAAACTCGTATCAGAAAAACTTCAAAATCTTCAAAATTATTACAAAAAATCTTTATGATTTAGGGTTCAGTCAGTTTAAGAGCACCCCTCATCGAATAAATACACCAATAAAGAAATACAAGATAGAAACCTCAGGAAAATGTAATCAGATGATTTGCACCTAACAATATTTCAGTGATGATTTAGAGCGATGTACCAAGTTTGATGCAATTTGATAACGAGGAGAGGTAGAAGAAAAATGCATTAAATTTGAAAAAAATTGCTCTGCCTCCACTTATCTCTCCCACTTTTTCTCTCATCTGTTTGTTTTCCCTGATCAAAATGCCATGAATTACCTCTTTAAAAATAACAAACAGAATGTCTTTTCTCTGTTGAATTATCTGTGGCGGTGTTTTATTCCCTGGATAACACCTCATCCTCCTCAATTTATTCCCGCAGACCTATGTCGATTTCAGTCAAGCATGTTGGAATCCCCTTACTGACTGCAACCTTAGAGCAAGAGTCTCTCCATATATTTCCTCTGACTTTTTTTTTAACTATCTAAAAATCCATATGTTAAAATTATCTTGTATCGTTAAGTGAAAATGATCAAATAATTTCTAGACTTATTTGAAAGGACATAAGGTATGCAAATTTTCAGGACATCAAAACCTTGTTAGACTCATGAGAAAGTGAACTTAATTTAATTAACTCACTCGCTGTATTTTTATTATTAAGTATTTAATAATGTCTGAGCTTGTGTCACATTGAGAGGATATCTTTATATAGCCCGACTCCTTTCAGTCCCGCCCTGCTCTTGGTCTGCGGAGATTTCTCAGACAGTACAACAGACAAACACCTCGTAACTCTGAGCAGTAGAGGGGTCTCTGTGTTAATTTATCACGGCGACCCGAGCGGGAAGAGTCCATGTCTTGAGCACTCTCTTCCTTGGGTTAAGTTCTCACAAGAATACAAAAACCCGACCAGAAACTATCTTTGTTCTCCTTCGATCTTGATCATCAGATGTTTTCAAGGTCATTTGGCTCGCACTCATGGATAATTCAATAAAGGCCGGGTTTTATGCATATTTAACAACAAGTTAAGACATTGCGTGATTGAGCCTCCCTCGGTTCATTCAACCCTCGGATGGAGTTACGGCCCTTTACACGAAGCCAACAGGTGTACGCTGTCTACCTGGAATACGCAGCATTTCGTTGATCGGCTAAGTTATGATGTACAGTCATGTCACACAATAGGCCAACAAAATGAAAAAGAAACATTAGCCACAATATTTCACGGGTGAAAGATTCAAAGAAACCCTCTCAAGTACACAATCAATTAATAATCGAGTTCCTTTATTCCAGTCTGAATGCACCTTTGATTTGTTGGGATGTTAAATTCAATGAATAAGCAAATACAGTTACTGAGTATGCATTCATATAACTACTTTCATTTTTTTCTCTCTCTCTGATAAAGGCCTATACATCTGTCTTTTATCCGTTGTTATCGGTAGATTGTAATTTCTTACATTTTTAACATAAAGAATAACAGATGGTAACATGTTGAACTAAGAATCGCTATTTCTGTAAAAGATTGAAGTGAAATTTTTGGGGGGTGATCCACCAGTTCTAACACAGACCCTCCCTATTTATAGAACATTTACTTATTGTTTCACATATATATTTTTTTTAAGGTCTACATATTCTTAGATTAATATGGTTTAAACATGAATGGCTGATATTTCCCACAAGGTTTACTTTGGGATTATTGGATAAGCTTGGTCTCCTAGATAAACATCACTTTATCACATTGTTCATAGCTTTTCTATGTTATTTTTTCTTTCTTCATTAAAGCCCAAACATCCATATTGGAAAACATATAAAAAGACTTCACCCATGGCTAGATGCATCATTAAGATATCTAATGACATTTCCTTATTTACAAATAAAAATCTCACTACAGAAATTGATTTGCCATGGACAAGTTTGTAGTTTTTCCGACTCTATAGTGACTCTTCTCACCATTCAGTTCCCCTTTGTCTGTTGGTCTGTCTATCTGTCTTTCAGACAACTCCTTTGTTATGATGTTGACTCAATTAAAGACACACGAACCCTCAATCAACTACTTAGCATTATCTGGCCCATTCTTCGGGTGTTTACTTTGTTACACTGTTCAACTATTATCAGATCTCTAAATATTTCCTCCAATAGTCTTTTAATCTACCGTTAAATGCTAAGAAGTCTATCGCACCTCCTCCTTTTACCTTGGAATAAGGGGAAAAGTGTATTGTGTTCCCAAATTGATAAATTCAATCTGCATTCCATATCGGCAGTGTGTTATCAGATTGGAAGAACCAATACACTGCTTTTATTTTCCCACGGTCTGCTCGGCTATTTATATACCTGATGATACATACCTAAGTTTCTCCTGTCAGCTGCTTGTGTTTTCTGGAGGTAGAGGCTGCTCTTGTGTTTGTCGGAGATTCACGGAATTAGCAGATAGTGTCTCGGGGATTCTAATTAGCGAGATTAATTACTAGGTTTCTATCAACAGGTAATGATCTTAATTATCAATTTCAATCAACGAGTAATGGCCTCTTAACCGAAAATTTTTTTTCTTTAAATGTTTCGCTGCTAAAGGTTAACCTCTTTGAAGTTAAGACAAAAACGTTTTCATTTAGTGGACGAAAATCAGATAAATATATAGACTGAAGTTTTTAAAATTGATTTTGATTTCCAATCTTCTTCTAATGTCATTGAAATCTAAATTCTATCCTTTTAACTTCTAAACACTTACACTTGATGAGTTAGTGATAAATTTAATGGGGGATAAGACTTCATTTATAAACTCCCACAACTCATTTAACTTACTCCCTGACAAATCATCATCTAAAGAAAAGAGAAAATCGGAAATTAACAAAATAATCGCAAATGATCAGACCAAAAGATTAAAAGGTTTAAAATCAGAAAGTTATTAGCTGATTGAAATAATTTTTTGGATACATGTATTCCTATCTGATTTAATGAATTTCAGGATTTTTTTGGGGGGACTGAAGGAATTTATGGATATGAACAGTCTCTTTTTTTGGTTTGTTTGTTGAGTTTTCTTTAACACTTTACAGTCAGATTCTTAAAATACTCAATATAAGGTCTAGTTACTAAGGTTATATCACAAACTAATATTAATAAAAAGCTGAAGGAGCAGGGATAGGGGGTGGGGGGCTCTCGGGAGAAATCTGACATTAAAGGGGAGATAACTAGAGAGTCCAGGTGACAGAGAGACAGACACATTCCTCCGCTATCTCCGGAGTTTACACCTGAGTGTCATCACAAAAACATTTCGATCCTAAAACAAACAGCTCCCAGCAGGACAGGGCAGTCCCAGACCGACAAAGTGGAAAGTTTGTCATTCTGAGGGGGAGGCTCTCAATCAATGGCCGCGATAGAAAAACGGAAACATATACCCGGTCTCCAACCAGCCCTTCCCAGACCTATCACTGGAGCTCCCTCAGCCAATCACCTGAAATCTTCTTTGTCAGCATGACTCGTTAACATTTGGAGGTACTTGAATTATTGACTATATGTTGATGGGAGTCTCATTCAGATGATCAAATTTACATGTAACAGGCCACATTAAATATTATATATTCCACTGCCACCTCCGATATTCCTGTTCTCCATTCAGTAGGAACAAAAGCCGTGTGTAATTTCCTGCCCGTATCGAGTGACCTTTGTTAGCGTTACTGACGGGTAACAATAGGACCCGCTCCCACAGCCGGGTCATGTGACTACCAGCAGCAGGTTCATCAGCATGTGAAGGAATCAACCCCCCACACACAAAACACAAACTGTTGCTCAGGGACAGTCCCTTATAACCATCAATCCTCCCCGCTATATTGTGATCAAAGGGCACCTGTCTGCCCTGCAAGATAACTGCTACGTAAGGAGTCTTACTGGTGAGGACTTTTTTTCTTGTGGTTTCAGCTTGTTTGGGGACCGCTTGGTAAAGTTATCCTATGTGCATTCTCTTCTTTTTCATTTTTATCCCCTTATTTATAAATCTCAGGGATGGGTTACTTTGAGGAAAAGTTGGGTAGAATTTATTACTTGGATGCTTCAAATTGTATGTGCACTTATGGCGGACTTCATATTTTAGCGGCTTAGGAGTGGACGACAATGCATTCATTTATGAATAACACTAAGAATTCATTTAGAAATATACTCTGTGGCATGGACATATTATTTAGCAATAATTCATGATGATGCAAACAACTCGATACCCAGTAATTGCACTATATTTTAAACATGTCAATGTAGACATATTTTTGCATTGACATTAAAAATATCTGGAAGCTGCGTATTTGATAACTTACCCATGATGCTTATAGTCACGAGATCTCGGTCTAGTTCTCATCCCTAGTTCTCTGCCCTCATCTTTGCGAGATCTGTCACATAGAATTCTCTTGAAGAGTCCGACTGTTTAATTCAGTGGAGGACAATTTTCTCCATAATGGGACACGCTCCGGGAAATCACACCATCATTACTCTCAAACTTTATTCTTCCACAACCTTAATAATGAGAATAACATCATTTTTAATTATTGATATTTTCTTTTGACAACCATATAGTTATATTCTGTCGGTGCCATAGTTTTCTCCACTATACAAATTTATTTTAGTTACAAAGATTGTTTTTTGTAAAGCATAATAATTAACAGAAGTGTTTTATAATTTCAGGTTTGATGCATCATGTAGCTTTTGGAGTAGGTCACATTTTAAAGTAAGTAAAATATATACCATTAGTTAATAGGAAGGTTTAATTATTATATATTGTAGTCCAAAATTACTGGTACTTAATCTACTTATTCAATTATCTGTGTGTCATTCCAATGTTTGTAATTAGGACAATACTAACATAATTCTAGTCATAAATTTAATTTTCCTAATTGAATCAAGGCAATTATTTTGGTGGAAATTCATGGAAATGATCCTCCACCCCTCCCCCTGTGACTTTTCCCCAGACAGAAGAACACATCTCCCCCTCATTTGAAGATTTCTGTGACAGATTCACACTTCTCTTGAGAGACCCCCTTTGACCTTGACCTCTGATCTAAAACCATCTGGCATGACAAAATCTGATTGGTCCATTGCAAGGACAGCTGTATTTCCCTTATTTGCATACATTATGATGAATGAGATCAATAGAAAATACACTGATCTATATCTTAGAAAAATTAATATGCAAAGCCTGATTTACAATGCAATGTGGCTTTATTAGACTGACATTATCGAATTACGATCGCAAGAAATTCTTTATACCAAAGTTTGAAAAAAAGATGCGATAATAGGATGTGGATCATATAATTACTGCAAATTTGTAATGAAGTCTTAATTCAATTAATATTAGTAATTCTAAACACACTCTGAACATACATTGTCATAGGCTTAATTTCCAAAATGCTTTCTTTAAAAAAAATAAAATACATATAAAAAAAAAAAAAAAAAGCAGAGAAGTGACATGGGAACCTTTTTCTGACAAAAATCATGGATTTGTGAAGCTTTTTCCGCAGTGTGCAAATCAAGACAGCTCAAGTAATGGTCGTATTTAGACATTTCTGCTTATCATCCCCAATTTTCTCTCCCAATTTATAAAGCGCTTTCTCTAAGGGTGTTGACACAATTGATCGAACTCAATGAAATCAAACTGCAGAGACACAGTGAAAAAGAGCTCCACTATGGATGGGTCATATTAAGACGGTGTCTTTCATCTGATGATTTCATTTCCCTTCCCTGGAGCCACGCAGAATAATAGCGAAAGAATTACGATGTTTCCACATCATCCTTTCATCCTATTCATCATTTAATGTCAATTTGCACATGACCATGAACGAAATTACTCTTTCTCCCTTTCTTAAATCTTAATATTATAGCCATCGAGTTAGGTACTAGAACTATAAAGAAATATGCATAAGAGAGAAATTAGAACTCGTTTAATTAAGTTGTTTTAATTCTGCATCTTTTAATGTCGTACTTCAATGTAATGTCAGGAAATGGAGAGAATTTTGATACGGAGGAGAAAAACAGGTCAAATACCTGTAAAATCAATAATTATAGCTGTAAATATCCACAGGTGGAGTCCTAAAACATTCATTATGTATGTGTTTTAAGGGATAGTGCTGTTATACAGAGTCTATGGACTCATCTCACCACGGCCATCATAGGAGCGTTATAATATAGCCAGGACATGGGGTGGTCACATGAATGCAACATCCAGTTAAGGTTTTGCTTAAACCCCCCCATCCCCCACCAACCCGATTAATTCTCCTGACTCCTTGTTCATTCTGCCTTCTTGTTTAATACCCCATTATTCTTGCATCCATTTTTATATAATATATTACATTTATATTGATACAGAATTTATATATTCTATTGTGTTCACAATTTTCAAAGACAAAGAATTTTAAGCTTTTCTAAAAAAAAAAAATCTATTTCCCATGCCCATTCACCTGCTCGTGGAAATGCCTTATCACGGAATTGACAAAAAGTTTTAGTTAATATCCTTCAGTTGAAAGGTTGTGTTTGTCTGGGATTAAGACTGCAGATCTGTGCCTTGTGGTCCTGGATACATATACATTGAGAGGAAATTCACCGGGCACCTTGTACAATTATCTGAATGCTTCACAGTCATTGATAGTTCATTATGTGATAAATCATAATTAGTTTTGAAGCATTGAATTTTAAGCTAGATTTTAAAAAAAATTTTCCTGTCAATTTGATTGGATAATTTTTTTTAAATTGTAAATTAATCTAATAATCTCTCTCTCAGCATATATATGTATGTTGAAATCCTTTCAATGCCCTTTGATTGGTGAATAAAATATCTTGAATCTTGTTTACTTAATTTATACGATACATTTTGGAAAAAGATTGTAACGACTTAAAAAGTTAAGATTGGCATTCAATAAGAGTATATATGTACCCAAAGATTTTAATACTCAATGTAGGACAATTTACATAATGATTTAAAATGCACAATATCAAATGAAGCAGCAGAAACTCTGAATGGTATTTACAAGTTACATTAGCCTTCCATTGTACGACAGCCATCAAAGATGCATAAAGTAACACGAGTGTTCATTCCCTAGAACTCAATAAGTCTATTATCTCCAAATTCCGATCATCAAATCCGATTAATTTTAAATAGATTTACACTGAAAAAGTCATTTCTGTGAGAACAAACTTCACATACTCTTAAGAGCTTGCACTTGAAAAAAAAATCAATTTACTAATTAAAAGTACACTAAGATCGAGTTTTTACATTATCTAGATTAAAGATTCAGGGGAGACAATTAAAAAAAAATCTTAAAGTGCAGATCTCTCGCATTAAGGACCTGCCGGAGGCCATATTTGGTGGATATTGCTACGAATGGCCTTGTTTTTGTTGATTATTCCAGTGCAGGGTTTATTTAATTATATTCCTTGGGCCGGAAAACCACACATGCGGGCTCTCGAGAACTCCGGCTTTTGTTTTAATGTTGACAAAAGAAGGCACTGACATCTGACGTTTTAACACCGACACAGAAAAGAAGCAGTTAGTTGTAATTCATGAAAAGTTCAATACACATCTTAACTGTTCAATACACACAGACTGACAGCATACCAAGATATTTAATGTTATCTACTTGAAGGGAGGTCCTTTAATAAGTTCAATACCTACACAAAACATACACTGTACTAGTGCACTAAGAGGTAAAGCATTCAGGAACTGGCATTTGGTACATTTATTGCACACATCTTTTCTTTTGTTTTGTTTTTTTTTTTATACAAGTTAAAGTTTCAGTTTAAAACTGTACATACAAGCTAATACCGTATAATCCCTATTAACCGCCCCTACCCCTATAAGTGCACCCTTAGGTCTTGTTCAGTTGTCAGGAAATAAGGGCCCCCTGTACAGTGATTAAAATCAACTAGAATCGTATCAAAAGTCCGCCATGATGAAGAAAGTGAAAATGAAACTTTGTTATTAGGTTACTCATACATGAAATATTCTTGAAAGTAAAAGATTTTTAGAACGACCTAATCATGTATTTCTGAAAGTGAAAGTTGAAAATACAAGTACAAAATTCTTCTCCTTAAGCTTGTCGATTCCCTAATTTCGAAGTGGGAAAATGTGCCATATAGCATAATTTGGGTGGATTATTGTAATTTAAAGGATTGATTGATTGATTATATATTTTTTAACGCCGAGTCGGCAATTTTTCAGCCATATTTCGGCGGACTATAAGGTTAATGGATAAGTGAAGTTTTTGGTTTCTCTGGGGGCCCCCAATGTTCTTTTTCGAACTCCAGAGAAGGTTAGACAGTTTTTAGTGGTTCTCTGTTATTGGTTTTTTTCTCAAAAGATTTCTTGAAGTTAAAATATAAAATTCAAAATTTGAACAAGAATATAAAAATAACCGCCCCCTTTCCGCAATTTTCTAAGCGCCCGGGGCGGTTAATAGGGATTATACGGTATGTGTCATTCCCAGAAAATTCTACAAAAGATTTGATGCACTTCTAGTTACCTCCCTTTTGACAGAGTTGCTCCCCCTTTATTCCCACTCTCTTTAGAATATATTGACAATGTGTTATAACAAATGATTCATATTTAATGGACTACTGACTGTCAGCATGTTCACACTGCTTATTGTTCAAGTTTTTATGTAAACTTGATAAAAAGTTAGCATTCCTAAATAAGACGACTTTCCCAGTGTTTATTTCCATTGTGTGGTTAGGCTATTTACACTCGTTTTATACCTGTAATTCAATTAGTCGCTGTGTTGTGGGGTTTTTTAATCGGGGTAGTCTTGCTTTCTCAGGGATCTCGCCGGTGACATCTCACCACAAAGACAAACTTCCACCATCTCCGTCTCTGCTCGTAGATATCTGTAAAATGTGTTATGAGAATCTTATTCAACTTCAATTCACTGGTATTATTTATATAAAAAAGAGCTTTTATATTGATCTAAACAATTGAAATGTACATGTGAAATAAAATGAAAAAATTTGATGCTGCTCAAAAGGTTTTGTTAAATGGGCAGGTATTTATGTTGGTAATGGGAATTCACTCAGTCTATTACATAGATTTTCTTTCACTCAGACCTGAGAAGGCAAGTCTGGAATTTAATATATCTATAATAATATGTCAGTGAGGGGAAAAAAAGAGATTGGTCAAATCTATTCTAGTGGATGCCTTTGAACTTTTTATCTGAACTATCTATTATGTGAAACTTTATATCCGTGTACATAAAGTTATGCTGTGAAGCTTCATAATCATGTTCATTTTGTTCTTATCTATCAGTGGATGGCCAATTAATATTATTATCATCATAAAGATTGATATTGGCGAGATAAAAATAAACAAATGCATCTTCTGATATTCCGTCTATAGACTCGGTGCTGGGGTCCATATAAACATTTGAGTTCCCCTTAGTCCTCGACTAAACTTGTGTATCATCCGAGTTCTTTGTTTTTACTAAATGGGTTTTTGATTTTCGCAATCATAACACAACATCAAACCCCTAGATAGCAATCAATATCTAAAGTCAACCCGAAGCCAGCATTTAACCAAATACACCTAATTATGGACTCCATATAAAACAATGCTTCCATTCTGCTTGGTGTGTAAATGAATTGATTAATTGTCGATGATTAGATACAGGTATATTGTTTCTGAGCTCATCACTTCAGACCTGGTGCCATATGACATCGTGGGAATCCATACCAGAACATCATTTTAAGCCTTTCTAATGCTTGCATACTTGAAGTATATAGCTTATTGTTTCAACCAAATTAATCTTATGTATTTGAAAAATCTGTTCATAGCTCTTGTCAATTTTTAAAAAGTGAAAAATGTCACATAGAAATCTAAACTGTAAAAGACTACAGTAAATTAAAATTGGCATTTACACCTAAATATTGAAAAATTATGGGTCTTTTTATACAAAATGATTTATCATTATATATAGTCCAGAAATTAAGTTGCAGAGTTATTTTATTATTTTGGGGAAGATAAACTTATGTAAATATTTGAATAGATATTTCTAAAACAAGCATTTTTAACAAATTTGTTCTAATCATTACTAAAATAAAATCATTATTTCATTAAATTGATTTTATAATACTTCAGTAAAATCTGATGTGGGGAAAGATTCAAGAATTCAAATTTGTCTCCCCCTCCCCCCGTTTCTGTTGTAACATTTTTAATGGAGAGGTACCGTATATAGTTCCGATCTTCCTGTAAATTGTGACGTCATATTCGTTTGACGCTCATGAGCAGAACTTTTATATTGCAAATTAAGGAAGTTCAACCCTTAAAAAATAAATTATGATTTTAGACAATAACTATAATACACAGCAAAATAACAGAAAGTGAATTCTTCATAATAACAATTTTTTAAAATATATATGCTGTATAAATGTTTAGAGTTGGAGAGGTAAATTCACCTAAACCTGTATTATACCTATGACAAAAAGGTGAAATGATGGAATTTAAACGCCGTATAAAGCCTGAGGCTGGAAAAATGCGAAGCGTTTAATCTAATCCAATCCATCACGGTTATATGAAGTTAGGTTTTAAATTCTTTCCCAATCAAACGATAGGACTGCAAACCTTTTGTCTCAGCAAGCCAAGAGTTTGTGGGAACAATCACCGTCCTTTTCCCGCTTGGATGACGCTGTATCTCCGTTACTGTTAGCGGTGTAACCTGAAACCGGTGCTCGTCCTCTGTGTCTTTCCCGGACCATTTGATACTATGTGTTTATAACGGTATACAAGACGGGGCTTGAATGCCTTATAAAATGAAGACAGTTACCTCGTAATCGCTTAATCTACAAAATGCAACTGTAAATTGAGAAATGATTCTTGATGAAGCATTAGATTCCACCACAAAATTCTAAATTAAAATGTGTAGGCCTATAACAAGTAAGGCAAATCGAATGGAACTTTGGGTCTTTGAGCTTCGCTAAGACTTTTTAGAAATTATAAATCAAAGTCGAATTGGTGTTGAAATTGCACGGAGCTCCGAATACCGAAAACTGAAACAATTGTTTCATCACGGACAAAACAAGAACTCCGCATACCTTTAAAAAAGAATAGTTTCCCCCGTGCTGGCCCCGTGGAATCATTGAATTGATTGGCTGGTGCCGATTAATTATTGATCAGGGTGCAATCAGACCTTTTTCAATATTCCAAAAGAACAATGCTACATCAAAAGCCATGCGAGCGAGTTTAACATGCCTTACGTGTGTTGGTTTGGGATTTACGTGATATTCGGAAGGAGCTATTGGGATTTCTTATGGCCGCTGAGGTAGGAATTGGTCCTTAAGGTGAAATTACCTCATACTTTATCGTGCAAGATAATCAGCTAATTGCGATAAGCATTCCCCTAACCATTCGTATACAGAGTCGGGGAATCTTCTCTCAGACTCCCAGGGCTGTTGGGGAACTAGCTCACATTGCGTATATGATTCTGGAACTAAGGACATCTTTACTTGTAAATTAAGAATACTCAATTGCCCTCTTGTGTGTTTTTTTTAAAGTTTTAATCAATAATATATAATTATGACGAGTTATGTCAACTGCGTGTGTTCGAGATTCTATCTGGTTTATATTGACAGATTCTGTATTCACTCTGCGCAAAAGAATCCATATAATTATCAAGGAAGCAAATCCCTAGCTATTTAGGAGGGGAAAATTGGTCAGTCTCAAGTAAACAGCGAGAAAAATGATTCGTCGATTTTAATGATTTTATAAATAAATAAATTAAATATCAACACTGCGCATGCATAAGTAATGAATGAAGATAGATACGCAGCGTCTCCCGCTAATTTACTCATTGACATATCTTACTTTGTGGCAATTTGGTGTTTCTCTTTCAAATAAGAAAACTTTTGTTAGACAAAATTAAGAAACTGTTTTTCTTTGAAGTGACATGGTACAATTTCTCAGCTAATTCTATTTTTAAATTAATGCAATCGCATACCAAAAATTTCCCCCCCAGTCGAACACTATCAGATTCTGTCTATAGGTCACGTTCATGATGCCTCTCCGCCTCCCACGTCCTAAAAAACCAAAAAAGTGAATCTATAGAGTTACGTGCAGTGACATTTATGTAGCGAAAAAGCATGTGAGAGTTTACTGTAATGTGTTATAGATTTTATGAATTATTAAATAATTTTTATGGTCAAGCAGATTTCGGCGTCACGTTCCGTGTAACAGAATCATTTACTGTATCGCCCATTCCAGGCACTCGTACCTTTATCCAAACACAAAGTGAGGGTCTGATATATTGGAAGGGTTTCTAGCTTTTTTTGATAGAGGGAGCTTTTTGATGATATTTGGGTACACGTTAAAGATGGGTTGGTAAGCTCTTTGTTTTTCACACAAATTTAAAGTCCATTAAAACTCATCGAAGCGGGTACACAAACCAAAATTTATAAAACTGCTCCTCGAGAATATGAATGTCTTATCGGGAAATTTAATCACTGTGTTGTTTAAGGGAGCTCGTTCTACCCCTCCCAAGACGGGTATGACTAATTGACGAAGCCGGGGTTACCCAGGTGGTGTAGCATTCGATCAGCTGAATTGGCCAGATTTAAGTGATAGCATAGGTAATACAAGATATCATCTACCGAAATCCTCCCGATTTTCCTCGCCGGCAATACAATGGATTTCAAAAGACATGCACCGCAAACACGTTATCTTTTGTAATCTAATGTAGGACATTCTTCTGATATTAATTGGCCGAATAAAGATAATTCAATCAATATAATGGTTTTGAATGAGATTAAAGGCTAATATTAATAATATTATACTGTCATGCAATTTCATAGTCTTATACATTTATTTATATCTCATGGTCATGGGAGAATTCCATTTCGAGCTGCACCGGAAGTAGGAGAAGATAATCCCTTTCGATCATCGCTAATCTGACTTTAACAAGTCCGCTGGGAAAGAATGTAAATAAAATCATTCCATTCGGATCACGGTTTGATAGATTTTTTTCCATTCAAAAATATACAGTTAAAAACCTAGTTAGTCGTCCGTAAAATAGTTTTTATTGGGTTTCCATGAATTAGCTTCATCTGCGATAAGCATCGGTCCAGATGAACGGCGAGGTTTTGATGACAATCGGCCATTCATAACATACTTTTTAAATTACTCAGTTTGGTGATAATCTTGTGCAAACTTTAATCGTCTTGATGCGCCCTCAGTGAGGACAAACTAGGGCCCGGCGGGACACGAATGAAGACTTTTTGACATAATCTAGTATTGATTGTCAAGACATGCCTTATCCGATAGATATCAACATGTCTTTAAAAGTCCGTCTGGATGATATTTCTTTTGTCGGGGAATATGGATATGATATTGACATACATATTAACACCTAAATTCCGTCTTTTTAGAGGAGTTTTGAGGCGGGCTTTGTCGTCCGGCTTAACGGCATGTCGCTAACTGAGATCGGGCCATCGAATGGCTTGATGTAAGGATTTCATATTGAAAAATGTTTGCTCTTATTGATCTTTTTCAGTCCTTTGATTGTTAAAATAGTTTTTAACGATAAGCAATTGTAGGCGAACCTCTAGGACATTATACCGACCCCATGCTCACTTCCTCTTCTATCGAATATACCGAGGAATAAAATCAGATTTTTTTTTAGGTCTTTTTGGCGAACGTTTCTGAATTCAATATCAGAAAATAATTCGTTCTTTGTCGATTTTCATTTCATGCTTTAAGCCTTGTATTTGAAATCACTTAGATTTGTATTCACTTTCTCGTACACATCTTTTCAATTATGTATATTCATACGCACGATGTTAACCATTCATTGAACATGAATATGATACTTTATGATATGCTCATTTTGTAACACAACTTGACTCGCCTAATTACGGATGATGGCCGAACAAAGTATATCTGCTTTGTACACACTTTCTTTATGGGGGATTTTTACCTGTTAGCACTTGTACATAAGTTGATGTAAGTGGAAAAATAGCGGAACAAATTTTCTATAAGCGTGAAACTGAACGCGCCCCAAGTACCTGCATTCTATAGCTTCTTGAGTTTTGTAAAGTGGCGGTCGTTTGAAGTGATGCCTCTGGTATTATCCGAACTCTAAGTCTGGCAGAAAACAGGGACTGGGCACTCACTAGGCACTGGCCAATAGTCATTTTAAAAGCATTGCTATGTTTACAAACATCTGCTCCGAATTTTTCACTCGTGATTACAATTTAGTGTGTGATATTAGGGGAATCTATTTATATACATGTACATGTATATAGGGAATTTATACATACAGAAAAATATTTTGTATCTTAGCTAACACATTGAGTTCCTACAACAAATTAGCAAAATTTAAATGTTATTAACGTTCTTTGTGGTCAAATATCGCCATTCCCTGCGTGGATTGTCTGTTACTTATCAGGGTAGCGTGTTGGTCCTCGAAATTCTTCCCCCAGTCGAGTCTCGGTCTCCACTCTCCATCAAACCACAAGAGTTCCCCCTGTCATCTGCAAGCTTTACAGAAACAATTCACTTCGGAATATATACACTGGAATGTGTTTGATAATTTTTTATCCCTCTCAAGAAAAGTGTGGGAAAATTCGGAATGTGGCATCATGTCTAAAAATAAACCCTCAAAGAATTAAAACCTGATATCCCATAAATACTGAGATTTTATCGCCCTTAATTTGTTGCATTACATGTACATAGATTTTGTATATTTTTCCTGCATTAGCGTGTAAGGAGCTCGCGGGCGGTCGCGATAATCAACGCCCAGTTTCTGATAGTGAGGGTTAGCGCAGCCTCAGCAGGGGCAGTTTATAGGTGACTTTTGACCTAATGACAGGTTTTGTGACTTTTAGTGACATTTCTTGGTGATGTTTTAAATATTGGAAAATCATTGTTTTCTAGGTATTTTGCCAGAATTTACTTTTTACAGAATTAAGTTTTTGTACTGCTCACAATTTTTTTGTTAATTTGACTTTCAGCATTTCTTCATATTTCATAAACAGGTATAGGACTGAAGCTGATGTGTTGTTTATTTAAAGAATTACAGTCAATCGAAAATTTCTTTTTTTTTCAGAAAAATTATTTGTTTATTAACCTGCCCTGCTAAGAAATGACATCGCCCTCTTGTGTTGATATTTTGTCTGAACGTTTCAGGGGGTGCCATGGTTTAAAAATTGTCAAACTAAAGCAATAAGTTAATTGACATTAATGGAATCATATTTGTAAACAACTGTTTTAAACAAGGCGAGATTGTGTCTGATCTGGCGATTTTTCCGTTTTGCGGCTATCACTAATATCAGAACACATACTCGTCCCAGGATTTCTTATTCATAACCCTCTTCTTCTACACGCCGTCTTTTTAAACCATCGTGTTAGAGATCCAAACATTCCGATGGTACCCGCATTGTTTTAAGTATCTGGTCCACATTTCGAACCATTTATCAAATTATCGCCATATACTATTGCTTTACTTTAAGTCAACTTTCTGACTAGAATTGGCTCGCGGTACCATGTAAAAAATTGTTTCATTCTTGACATTTTTTTTTTCTTCAGAGCCGCTTTGGATTGGTGAACTTGACAGAAAGGCACGGGAGACGAGGAAGGGAGTAAGTGATTCCACTTTTTTTTAATATCCTGTGCTTATCATTCACTATGCAGTTATTCCTCATGCCTTCGTCGGAACCAAAAAACTGGTTCTTTTTTAGCAAGATTATCACAGCGCGGATGTTCCTCAACAGTCAAACCTTGACATATTTACTCTGCTAAAATACAATGTCCATATGTCAAATGGAAGCCATATGCTTTGTCACGGACCGGCTTCTTCGCGCGTGGGAATGTTTTTAAGTAGAGATATGTGATACTCTTGGCTCGCGTGCGCGTACGACGCATAGTAAAAGTGAAGTCACGTGTTCTCAATGAAAAAATTTGCAAGAACAGCTTCTTGAAACGCGCATCTCCTCTAACCAGTTCCAAATTTGTTGATCTGCCGAACGATTAAATGCTGCGTCTTTAAAATGTGCAGAGATTTTTGAGATTTGTAAATTGTTGACTGGGAGCGCGTGCCGTGGTATATGGCGCGGTTTCCATCTCAGGGGGGAAGGAAATTTCCTTGACTGTTTACGATCTGTCTATCCTAATGACTTGCCAATGTGTCGATAATTTTCCCCCAGCTACAAAACTGTTACGAAGTGATATACTGAAATATTGGCGCGATTTTTATTTATGCCGTTTGGCGGCTGACCCTTTCCTCTCTGGGTTTTAGTTTTGACAGCAAAGTATTGGAGATAATGTCAATGGTAGAGAAATTTCACCGTATGACACACGACAGATCCGAAACCGATCGGCGTTTTTTCACGGATTTTTTTATTTAATCTCAGGAGTCAGGCCTGTCGTTAGGACGAGTCAGCGCCTTCGGTTTATATAATATGTCTATTCTTGATGAAAGAAATTGTAATAAACAGGAAGTATAGATCAAAGTTCACTGCATATATACTTTACAGATGGCAAACTATAGTTTAGAGGAGAGAGGTTTTTTTTTTTTTTTTGATAACGGGTCAGATATACAGATGTCCCCTGAAGGTTAGGAGAGCCAGATGTCTCTGTTGACCCAAAACCATATGCCACAAGTAAATTAAACTTCAACCCTGGTCGCTCATAGACTGCAGTGGAGTGGGGCGCTTCAAAAATCAATGGCATTACAGAGACGTTTTTAACCTGTAGAGCGCGGCCTCGGCCGAGCATGTGCGCGTGCTTTGCGAGACGGTTAAAGTCACTAAAATATGCTGGCAAAAAAAGTAGAACACAATAAAAAGGAACTAATTTCGGGGCAGATGTGGAGAAAAGAGAGAAAAAAAGGAAGACTTTTGTGTTTTAATGACAGAAGCTCTGGGTTTTACAAAGACTCTACAGGTGCTGAGGAGGATGGTGCTGACCATTGCTTTCAGAAGGTCTCGGACACAATGTCTTCCACAGAAACCGATTCCAATCAAAGACTATACGTGTCACACAGATCAATTATTTCTAAAATCGCCAGACTCCAGACTCCGACATTTTCTGAAGCAGCAACTGGTCTCCGAATGTCAACCATAGGTCACGCGACAAGCACCTGCTTAAAAAGCAACTAGTGCTAAGTCTGAAAATCTTTTTTGGGAAACTTAAATTAAATCCAAAAGCAGAGGGTATAGTGGTGAAGTAAATTCATTTTTTTTTTATCAAACTTATTCTTAGGGATGAAGAAAAGCAGAAGGCCCACATCAGATAATAAATTAGGTTCCATCACATTACAAGCAAGGATTTGTTCTTTTTCGTTTAAAGTTTTTACAGTTTCATATTTTCTCAACCCTGGATCCCTTCACATTGTTGAAATTTTTACTTTTGAAATTAAACAAACAATTTCCCCCATAAACTAATATTAAAATATGTGTGTTTTCGGACACTATTGAAATTTTGTGTTTCCTGTCCTCCTCTCAAATTTATTATTTTCTAGGTGGGAGTAAATGTAAAATTTTGTATTAACACCCGTTCGGTACATTTCAAACTTTAGATTTTTTTTGCTTTTTGTAAATTCACAAGTGGTATCCTTGTGTGCAACCTTTGAATAGCATGAACATATATGATGCATGTTGAAAAAAGAATAGGTATGACCATAAGGAGTAAAGCGGTGTTAAAACTGCTGGACAACCTAAAATCGCCGTGTTTGGAAGTTCCGCACAACAATCGCTATTTATTCTTTGTAAACAACGCTCTACCGTCGTATGCAGCGTACCTCATATCATTTCTTTATAACAAATGCATAAAAAGCTATCGTTATAACTGATGACAAAGTCCATGTTTTGCCGTGGCCGGGACACCCAAAATATGTGTCAGATCATAGGAGGTGCACAATGTATGTATCAATTTTACAATCAGAAAATGCAAAACAGAACTAAATAAACAGTGGGTTTTGTTATGTACACATCACTGGAAGAAATCTCCGGTAGCACGATTGTTGTTATGTAAATAGCACAAAAACGAATTATTCCTTTGCCAAATTAACAAACAGTCATTCATTCAATTTTCGCATCATTTTGCATATCTGCAATTTTTACACTTTAAAAATTCATTTCTTAAAAAAAAGTTGAGCTTGTTTTAGAAGAGTCAATTACCGAATGGGAGAAATGACTCACTGCTCTAATTCTCTATTTTTTATTGACACCTTCCATAAAACACAACAAAGAAAAAATTCCACACTTCGTTAATTTTTGGAAAACAATATAGAAAATGGTGATATTTTAATGGAGGCCATTTCAGTAGGTAGATACGACATATGTTGTGTTTTCGCTCGACCTGTTATAGGACGTCCCTCATCAGTTGTCAACAAAGGGGGGCTCGGGTGACCTCCAAATGAAAGAGACCGGCATGTTGTAACGAATTGAGACACGTTAATGCTTCGATGTTTATATACAACAAATTTTAAATATTTTTATAAGATCTTATCTGAGTAAATGTGTTAGAAGCGGAATCCAAACCCCTATCATCGTGCGATTCCGTGTTAGTATGTCCATTAATAAAAACAAATATATCCAACTACGATGAATGATGCCAAACGTCAAGCATTTACTTTCTTTTTTTTCTATCAATTTTTTTTTCAGGTTCATGGATCACAGTTTGTTGCATCTAAACTTACTCCGGGAAAAAATGAAAAATTCGTAATGTATTCCCCATAACTGCATATTTTATAATTTAATAATTTATATGTTGCTTGAACAAACGTGTATGTTTTGAAATTTAAAAAAAGACTTTTCTTGTGACTAGGAAAGATCAGTGGATTACCTAATGGGGTCTAATTAGTGCCTTTGTAACCTTAAGATCATAGTGCAGGTCACAAGTCGTGGACCAATTAACCCGAGATTACCTATGTCTATTTTAACGCCCGTCAAAGAGATACAGTGCATAATTACCTATAATTGGTCCTCAATTATTTGACAGTTATACTCGGACCTAACAAAATCACGTAGCTTACATAAAATAACCGTTAATTACTATCAAAGGCTGCAATGTTAATTTATAAGTAAAGCTTCGTGTGAAAGTTTTCAATAAATTAAACTGTTCGGTACACGCCGTCAATTTCTAAATCCACCTTACCTTTAAGAATAGTTCTGATACTAGTGATGAACGACATGAAAATTCTTATGGGACATTTGTGAAATCTTGAGCTGTGATTCGTTAATTCTTACGCCATTCTACAGGTGAAAACGATGTTTAATTTTTCTTTTCAACATGCAAGGTGCCATTAGTCGTAAACAGTTTATAAGGTTACATTGGTGTAACGAGATTCACCTATATGCAAATGTGCATTTCGGCGGGAGAGAGCGCGCAGACGACACGCGACTTGGCTCGTGCCGTGAAGGATACCGTAAAATGGCCCCGCCTTCTCCTCGGTGTATGGGTTACATCGGGCGATAATAAATGTTTATTTTGCAAAGTAAACTTTACCTATATCTATTGTAAGACCGTGATATGCCTGTCTAAGACGTGTCAGCGTATATCGAGCGTGTCAATGTTGTCACCTCCTCGTAATTAAAATCTCGTGTGTCCCTCTCCAGATCAAAGCGCACCTTACCTATATAAACCTCAAATAAAAAATGTCTCAAATTAAATCAAATTTTATTTTCAACTACGACATAAGGTTAGTATTTACTGTTCTCGCGTTTTTTTCACATTGCCTCAGAGATAATTTTTTACTAGGACAGATGTCTTGAGAGAAATCAACAGGTGTATGTTAGTAAACCATAAATAGTCAAAAACGCGCCAAACGTATTTTCATTCAACGGTCTGTCAACACCTTTATATTTTTATATGCTAAATTTTAATACACAAAGAGCAAATGTAGGAAATTTAAATCTCCCCACCTGTTTAGGATCTGTTGAATTCATTCGTGTGCCGGGCTTTTCCTTATAGGGAAGTGATTTACATATGCAAACTTGTTATAGAGACAGGTGCTTGTCGGCGGACGGCAGCTGAAGGCACAAAAGACGTCTTTTGTATTCCGATAGACCGGTCACAAAAGCCCTAGACCTCGGCACGTGCTCCCGTAGAATACTTTTACTAAAACTTTTTAAAAAAAGTTATGTAGAATATATGGGACATTTATTACTTCTAGTTCAGGTATAGTCTAAGTTTTTATTTTTTTTTTGGAATTAATATATATTTATAAGAGGTTAGTATATTTTGTGTTTTTGTATTGTACCTGGTTAGGAGTGCGTTCCTATTATCGTAAAGCTGGCACACTTTCCGTCCACCGACAGATGTCCTGACTAAACAGAGAGAGAGGCCCACGACCTGTTGGTATCTAGCGATCTTCTCTCTACCAGCGTTCCTAAAATCACTGTACCTGGCTCATAATTACCAATGGTCCGTACACGAAATTTAAAAAATCGATAGAGTCGGAGTCTGAAATCAATAACCCGATGCGGATTCATTTTACGCGGAATATTTCAGGAATAATGTTTAGGAAAATTACGGTTCTCTGTTGCCCTTTGCTACCAAAAATTCACTTCTCCTCCGTCCTGGTGGATAAAACCGACATCTTATATTAGTGTGGAGAATTTCATCGACTCTTCCGTAATTAATTGGATTTTACGAGTTCACAAATTGTGTATTTACCAGTTACAAATCAGTGGTGATAAGAGTTTCTTTGGTATTGTTGCAGATAACCCGCTGGTGTCAATCATCGCTTGTGGGCGGGGCTTACTGTGTTGGCAAGATCGAGGCTACAGAGACGGAACTCAATAACCATAGAATATTGGCAAGAGAAAATCAAGAAAGATGAGGTTGCGGAGGCCGTATAGAGTTCTAGTGATTTGGATTGCAAACATATATGTATTTATTTCCCAGGTAAGACTATTTATTCACCTATTTATAAGTTTTGTTATTGTATAAGAAATATTTCCCAACCTTACAAAATGTAGACGTCGACCAAATAGATACACACATATGAGCTAGATCGTAGTAAACGGCGTACTACGTTGTGTACAGGGAGCTGGCAAGCTCGCTAACTTTGTTAATTATCCGGGAATTATTACTTTATCATAATCACCTATAATATTTATTTCAGGTAAATTCTACAGGAGTTTTTGAACTGAATTTAAAAAGGTTCGAAAATGAGAATGGGGTTAATTCTGACGGGAACTGTTGCGCGGGGGTGAGGACGGGGGACAGGTGCTCGTCTTGGTGCCACACCTTTTTCCGGGTATGTCTGACCCACTACCAGGCCACCATCACGGACGACGTCCACTGTAACTTTGCTGAAAAGTTTACCCCAGTACTGACTTATGGAAACAACTCGGTGGACTTCTCCAACCTTCCAGTCAAGTTTGACATCCCAATCAAGTTCCCATTTATGTTTGCTTGGCCGGTAAGTTTCTTTCAACATTATTAGAAAAAGCTTATTTTTCACTGCCAGGGGTTTTTGGACATGTCAAGATCGATGAGCTATTTCTTCATCAGAGATATACAGACTCGCAGCTGACACCCCTACTAAATATCACTTCATCAAAGACTGCGTCTTATGACACTAAATTGAACTGGATAATGACTTACAAAATCTGAATCTGTTTTTTCTTCTTCTGTTGCAGGGAACTTTCTCGTTGATCATAGAAGCCTGGCATGATAGCACCAAACAGGGACCAACCACGGGTGAGTATCTGTTGTTTTTCTGGTTCCGTTTGTTTTGGATGTTTAGGTGTGCTTCTGTGTTGTGACAACTGAATGATTTCCAAGAGGGGAGGATGTTTATAGCCGCTGTTTTTGGAGGATAAAGTACTTGTTCAATACAGTGCACAACAACAGTTGTTATCCTGCGCCATCGGTCTTGTTAACATGCTTTCTGTGGAGGTTTTTTGCGCGTGCTATCTCCTGCAACAATAATAATAGGTGACCGTGACGTCACTTAGTGCATTCATTGATCAACAATTGGATATTAATTTCTGCCGATTCCATTATTCCATGGTTTTTAATTTGGATTTACACAAACTGTGCTTGGATATTGTGCTATTTTTTTGTTGGAATTTTGTGTTTGTGTGCCGTGTGCCTGGAGCGTGCGTGAAACTGAGAGGAGATTCGGCGGCACAGCGGGGACGAAGTATAGAGATGTTTTGGGAGAATCTTCCTTGCTTGATCATGGTAGACGCTCTGTCTATTGAAAACTTGTGCCTCGACTTAAACAAGAGGGCAACTTAACAAAGCGCACGTGCGACCAATTGAGTGCAGTTATCGTCAATTAAAACCCGGAGAAAAAAAGTTTTCCCGCAAGTGAACACAGACATATAACGTATACCTGAATATATATAAATGTGTGTGTGTATGTGTGTTAAATGTCGACCCGGTTTTTGTGTTTCTAACTGGATTGACTTATTAAATGAAACAATACAGTTTGATTGTATTCTGTGTACTGTAACCAGCGTGAGAGGAAAGGCATGTGGGTCTACAATAGACAACAACAAAGAACGGGACCAAAAATCAATCCAGGCTCCGCGGTCCTTCCAGGATTATCAAATGCTTGACAAATAAGAAAAAGGGAACTCTTACACAACGCTCCCTTGAGACTATTTACTTAGGGCAGTTACGGGAGGGTAACAAAATATCGGTCTGGGTCGGGTTATGTTAGGAGCCCTGGCCTTGACCTTGTCAATGGTCCAGACTCCACAGGTTTTCTCAGGCTTCGCTTCACGGGACTCGGTCTTCATCCTCATATTTTCAAAACAGCTTTTCTTCACTCAAATTGAAAGCCTCTTTTTCTGAAACTCAAAAAAAAAAATAATAAGCCAATTTTGTAGTCTTTCTATTAATTCGACCGTCTTTTGTTGGGGGAAGAAAGGGGTGATATCTCTCCTCATTTGTTAGCCTTTGTGAGGAAGCCTGAGAAAATGTCGACTTTTATCACACTGATGGTTTCAAAAAATAACGGTCATCAACTGCACGGATAACAATGGGCAAGGAAACCAAGTGAATAGACGAGAGAGGGGCGACCTGCTACTTAAAAATCACCTGTTATTGAGAATATCATTTGGTCTGGTCATTCTCACGGTCTTTTTCCTTTGATTTTAGGCAGTGCACGAGAGCTGATCTACCGACTATCTGCACAGAGGTCCGTGGAGGTGGGCCCGTCATGGCGACAGTTCACGCGCACGGAGAACACCATGACTCTAGAGTACGCGTACAAGGTGGAATGTAGCGAGTACTACTATGGGCCGGGGTGTGTCAACTTCTGTCGACCCAGGGACGACCAGTTTGGCCATTACGTTTGTGACGAGAATGGAGAAAAAGTCTGCATGCAGGGGTGGAAAGGCGACTACTGCGACCAAGGTACACAATCATTTATGACATCAGAAACACTAACCCATGACAAAATACACATAAAGTACTGACAAAAAAAGCCATCTGATACAGCATCACACACGAGCTGACCCTAAAATCTGTCACCAGCTCCCGGGGATTTACTCCCGACCAACTGACAAATTTCTAAGCCACTAGACGTATAGAAAATCTATAAAAACCTCGACAATTGTCAACATTTTGAAATGATAGCATTTATTTCCCTCTCCAAGGTGAGGGTTGTTCGAAACGTCTTGACATCTGTTGCGTTTCCACTGATAGGCGGTCGGTCCGGGTTTACCCTATTTCATCATTAAATTCTTGTATTGCCATTACTAAGTGATCTGTTGATAGGGTTTGGGTTCTCAAAGCAAAACGCGATAGTGGAAAAATGGGACACGCGCAACAACTTTTCCATGGCAAAATATTTCATAAAGAGCTTTTGGGGGGATAACAAATATTTCTGACAATAACAAGAAAACATTATGACGCGATAACTAGCATATATACGGTGCGCCACGATTGTGCAAGCGTTGGAAAGCACGACAAAAGGTTTCTCCAACGACCTGTAATTTATCCCGTGCTATTCAACTTGGGCGTGCGGCAGCTGGGGGATTCCAACACATGAAAAAAAAGCTCTCTTCTTGAAAGCCCAGGGTCTGTAGAGTAGACAGGTGCGCGGCCACACGAACTGACTGTGCATCTGCCGCGTTTGTTTACCCCTCCCCGCTATCACTGTGCTACAAGTGTCTTTGTTCCAAACAGACTACGGATCTAAGATTCGTGACACTTAAAATCGCCGAATTCAACCTGTTTCCTAATTTATAATATTAACATAACTCTGTTTCCTTGAAATTACCCAACTAAAATACCGTGAGAATAAGGCTGTTTTATGAAATGTTTTCCAGAAACTTTTTAATATTTTCATGATAAATTGTAATTCATGAAATTCAACGCTTCGTGTAAGACTTAGGAAAGTAAAAAAAAAAAGAAGCCAACAACCCATATGTTTGTACCGGTGTATTATAAAGTTAATTCACTACAATCCTCGGCATATGCACGCCAAGGTGCGCGTGTTATAATTAAGAACATGTTTCATAGGATGTGTTCATTACCCGCTCAGGAAAAACTTGAAATAAAACTTTGCCTTGATTATAGGTCAGTGAAGCGTAGATTCTTTATTAGCGGGAATAATACGGAGATCCGGCTTGTTTTATGAGCCGGTCTCCGGATGATGGGGGTATATACTAAAGCCATGTGGGTCCCTAATTTTGTTGTTCTCTTTTTTTCAGCTGTGTGTCTGCCCGGCTGCCACCCTGATCATGGAATCTGTGACAAGCCCAATGAATGCCAGTAAGTACCGAGCCCAGACAAGTCATTAATAAATAGACATCAAACCTTAACAAGGCGACATATGTAAAATATAAACCATCAAAGGGTATACAGAAAAGAAAAACTAGAAAGAGAATATTATAGCAGACGTAAAAGATAACGCAGAGAGATGGTTAGCCATGTCCGCCGCGTGTAAGGACAGCTGCTACATAGATTCTCTTCACCGTACGTCTGTCAGTAAGCACAGGTCAAAATATTCTTTTGTGTCTAGATGACCCTTTCTGATAAATGGTTTTTCTGAAGAACTCCTTCCGATTTTTTTTTATTTGGTTCGTGCGCTGAAATTCTTCTGAAGTTAGTGTTAAGCTGAGTCAGGGTGGGTTCTAGAGATCGATGATGTTTGTCGTTCTTAAGGAAAGTCCCCCAGTCAATATTGATACAAAATATAACTGAAAAACTGCACCGTTATCGGCTTTTCACAAGGGTCTATGAGTTTAAATAATTAAAAGGAGACCCTTTATTCCCTTTTAATATGGGTTGTAGCCTTCTTAATTCTATAACAATATACACATGTAGCGGAATAATAAATATTTCTCAACAGCTGAAACATCAAATGGATACAGTTCGTGACAATGTTCATTCAACCGAAACATACTGTCCTTTCGCCGTAGGTTTCTTTTAGGTAAGGAAATTGACGTATTTTTTTTTTTAAACTTTTTTTTTGATTTTAGATGTCGGGCGGGGTACGAGGGGATCTTCTGCAACACGTGTATACGGTATCCCGGCTGTCTGCACGGAACCTGCACGGAGCCCTGGCAATGTAACTGCAAAGAGGGCTGGGGTGGACTGTTCTGTAACCAAGGTGACGATTACATCACATAGCAACCAACACCACAATGTTATCACTGACAATAATGTTACACAATTTCAAAATTTATCAGACAATATTACATCACGACTGCAGCTGCAATATTTTTCTCCGCTTTTTTTTAGAGAAAACAGTAAAATCTGTCGTCTGCCTTATCTGTGGTGCTAAAAACATATTGGAGAAAATGGCAGCTCTCTACAAGCGAGAGAGAGTTTAATTTAGTGAAATCAATGTTTACAGTTTCATTAACTCTTGTTGTGTACAATTGTTGTAAAATTAGATGGCTGTATTGTGGCCTTTTGGGTGATAATTAATGATAGGATGTCGTATAAAAGGATATTGACGACTGCCACAGCTAGGGACATTGAGCCCTATTATATCGACGTGTCCATAATTGAACCAACCCCAAGACTGCGCTAATCACATGGCCGTTCTATTGCCGCTATTGAGCAGTTAGACACTCTCTTCATTAACAACATTTGGATCGTTTAATTGTTATTGCATATTTGATACTGAAAGGAAAATATATATTACACACAAAATACACACACACTAGCTTTTGATTCTCTAGTGATAAATTGCCTCATTCAGTCAGTAATAGGCTCGCTACCCATAAAAAAGGAACCACTTATGGATATCAATAGGGGAACAAAACATCCTTTTTCAACACATTTATTTCCTCTGGAATAGATATCAGTTACAGTTTGCATTCCACATCTTTCATGATAATTTTTCTTTAGAACTTTTTTTTTCAATAGGATTTTTTTTTGAAAATTCTTAATTTTATTACCAATTCTTTTCTTGATGAGTTAATTATTTGCTGAAAATTGTAGTAAATAGCCAGAATGAAATATGAGAATCATAGAATGATAAATCTTGGTTTGTTTTGTAGATTTGAATTACTGCACTCACCACTCGCCCTGTAGAAATGGAGGGATCTGTAAGAACACGGGCCAGGGAAGCTACACGTGTGACTGTCCCAGCGGCTTCATGGGGACAAACTGTGAGGTGGAGGTCAATAACTGTGAACAACAGCCCTGTGCCAACGGAGGCACCTGTAAGGTAGGTTATCAGGGGGCACCTGCTCAAGGGGGGCGGGGGGGGTATTTCCCTTATATGTTATAATGAATTTATGTATTGCAAAATAAATTCTGATTATATTAACTCAAATACAAGAATTTTTTCAAAGATGAGATGAAATCAAGGAGAATTTTTTTTTTTAAGAAAAATCTTCAGAAATAAATTCCTGTCTATAACAAAACTGTAATTTTGTATTTTCAGACTGTTGGTGAGGGTTATGTCTGCGACTGCCCAGAAGGTTTTACAGGAAGACGATGTGACATCGTGGGGAGTTCCTGTGAAACCAACCCCTGTCTAAACAACGGAACGTGCATGGAAGTGGATGGGGTGTACCAGTGCAAGTGTTTGGAGGGCTTCACTGGATTTTACTGTGATGTGGAACGAAATGAGTGTGTTTCACGTCCTTGTCATAACAGTGGTCGCTGCATTGATGAAGTGAATGGATTTCGCTGTATCTGCACGGCTGAGTATAAGGGACCTACATGCTCTGAAAACATTGATAACTGTGTAAATAATCCCTGCTTCAATAATGGGACTTGTATTGATGGGGACAATGACTTTACCTGTAAGTGTAGGCCTGGATTTGTGGGGCAGTTGTGTCAGGAGAATGTCCCAGATTGTGACGGCCATCCTTGTGCTAACGGAGGAACTTGTCATGATGAAGTGAATGACTTCCGCTGCACGTGTGCGAGAGGCTGGGAAGGCAAAGACTGTTCCATAAACATTGATGAATGCAGCAGCAGTCCATGTCAAAATGGTGGTGTGTGCACGGATTTCGTTGGATACTACAAATGCCTGTGTGCCTCAGGATTTTATGGTAACAACTGCCAGTATTCCAATGGACAGGTGCCCAACACTCAGGCACCCAAACCTCAACCAACCGTGAATTCCTCGGCACTGGCATCTACGGAGAAATCAGAGGAGATCACGATGATTCAGTTGGTCCTCATTGTCTGCCTCGGGGCGGGAATCCCCCTCCTTCTCATCATCATTGTCGTCATCTTCCTCTTACTTCGCAAACGCAACTCTCCAGCTGAAAGGCTGGATACCAGTAAAGAGCACCAGCAAAATGTGGTTAATACCATCAACAATAAACTGTCAGACTCCGCCATCTTCACAACATCGTCGACAATCAGTGGCAAACTGACCAATTCAGAAAAACAGAATGACTTTAATAATTATAGTGCATCAGGGGGAACCCTGACTCCTGATAAATCTAATAATAAGATTTTATTAAACACAAAAGACTTAAATCTCCATCATGAACAATTTACAAAATCTTCGTCGACGTCTTCGGCGGAGAAGTATAATTATGACCCTGATGCTGCGAGGGGTGGAGGTTCCAGCAGCTTAATGAAATCATCAAATAATGAAAATAGTAGTAGTTGGTAAGTATTTCAAGACTATTGAAGTATATTTCTAATATTCTCAATAAAAAAAATAAAAATCAGTACTCTATTTACTAGAGACACTTTCCTAGCCAAAATAGACAAAAAAAATTCTCAATTTTTCTTCAATAGAAGACAGTTTTGTTCTCTTTTATCACCTTGCTTACAATTTTATTTTTCTTTTTCAGTTATGACCACAGTGCAACTATTCACACAATAGGCAAATCTAAGGCGTTTCAGAGGGACGCAGACAGAAATTCCACAGTCTTACTCGATCACCCGTCAGTGCATCGACATTCATTTCTTGCCACGGAAGTGTGACATTCTCCCTGGCTTCTCTTTATTTGACCAATTCTTATTTTGCAATACATCATATCACGTGATGTGCTCGCACATAACGCACAAAAAGCACTGTGCTTCATTGGATTAATTTTATCAAGTGCCTTCAGTATTTCTAATGCCAGGAATACAGGCTGTTACTACGGAAACTGTCTCCAAGACAATTGTTTTGTATAACTGATAATCATACTTTTAATTAATTTCAACATTAGGCTGCAAGTCTGTTTGCTATTTTATGCAATGCTTGGGCATACTTTTTGTTTGCTTTTTCCCGATCGAGGTGTTTTTTACTTGTCATCTATCAAGTTTGATTATCCAATGCAGTCCATCTGCAGCAAAGAATGGAATTCATATTGGAAAAAAAAAATGGTGGGAAAAAATGAGTGCAGGCACTGCCATGTGATATTCAGTCCCTCCATGTTTACTGACCTTGTAATTGACCTTGTTTCAATGACCTTGAATGTGAGGAGTGCTTGTATGTCTGTAAAACAGAAGATTATTAAAAATGAGTGTCAATTTTTTGATTGCAAGCTAATAAGTGTGCATTGTTGTGTTATCTGGTTTTGCCAATGCTTCAAGTAATGTTGAAATTTCTGTACACTATTGTCTTTAGTCAAGGTGTAGCTATATGAAATGTGCATAATATATATAGTGGCAAACCAATGTGTGTAATATGTTATGTAATTTATTTGTCTAAAACAGTATTGGTCTCTTCCAGTCCAGTTAATCATGCGAAATTTATATAGGGCATTTTTGTATGAGCTTTTATATTGAAATTTTTTATGTCTAAAATTCTTTATGTTAACAATTTTCTGAATCCTGAGCCCGATCCTCTATTCTGATCAATTATTATTTTTTTCTCTGAAAATGAACAAATCGGTTTGTGGACTTCCCGATGCTTCACCTACCATTCCACCTGGGCCAAGCCCGCTGTCAATTACATTGTTTGCACATCTTGTGAATTTTTCGCGTTAACTCAAACAGATGAAAAAAATGTTAACATCATGTTTTTTTTTTTATATTTTGTTACTGAAAAAAGTGCTTAATAAGCATTCCACAATCATTTTGTCATATCTAACCGTTCTCTGTATTGTAACAGAAAACAATGGATCACACATATTTTGAGAAGAAAAACTACATTTTTGACCTTCATAATTACAGTCATTAGGCTTTGTCCTGTCACGTCTCACTTGAATGCCCCATTGTCTGTGATTGGTTTAATGTACATATAATGTATATTTATAGAAAAAAATGTTTGGTTGTACATATTTGTTATGACATTATTATATTATTAATTTTCATGAAAACATCAATTAAAAAAGAGTCACAAATATTTTTTCCAAAGTATATTGTGGTTGTTTTTACCTGGGAGCAGACTCAGCTGCTGTGGAGTGTCTAGACGCTTTACAAGACGGCAGACTTCGTGTATCTCATGGCTTTATCTGCTAGAACATAGGAATTGCATATAATCATTCAAGATGACGACATTTACACACTGGTGATCTGTGTAATCGTTATTTTGATATGAACTGGCAAAGGAACATACCATTTGCTCATTGACATCAAAGCTGTCATATATCGGTTAACTGGTGGAAGTGCTACAAAGAAAAGATGAAACAAAACAGTATCTCTAAAATTAGAGTTCGACTTCCGGAATAAAATATGTCATTGGTCTCCCCATTGAAGGAGAATTTTCACCTGTCTGGTGTCACAACCAGTACTTTAATGAGACCATTTCATCTGCTCACCTATAAATATCCCAAATCGCACATTATCATGATTATTGACAAATACAGGCATCAAGAGTTTTTTCAAGGACATGTATGTCGCATGTATACTTACTCAAAATGTGTATTTGGCATCTTTCGCCAAGTTTGGAAATAAAGGGGGAGGGTAGGTCTCTGGGGCCATGTAAACTTAGACGAGCTCACTTTTCATCCCAGTTTCACTTTTACAAGAGGAATATAGTGAGATCGAAAGTGAGCTCAGCTGATTTTTATAACCCCGGGGGCTGATGCATTTTGGGATTGATTTTTTTTTTCAATTATCAACCAAAACTGAACAGCATTATTTTGCACAAATAAACGTAAGTTTTTTTTCGGGGGTATTACGTTAAAACAGTTTAAAGTTTGTACGCATGTACACTTAAACTAAATTACCCTGAAAATCGGTTCAAATGCGAATTCGATGCACAAATGAACCATTCCAATTGTCTGTCACTTCCGGACCTGAGTGGGAAGAGGGAGGGCTAATTACCACCTACCCCCCAGGAAACTGACTTCATTCAAATCTTACACGTCATTCAACATTGTTTGATCAAACGTGTTGACACCATGTATCTGTAAATCTGGATTTAAACGTTTCAATGTTAGAAATGACCACCAAGTATAGTACACGAGTCGAACACCCTCCCTTGTCAAGCATCTATTAAGGGATTAGGCTAATATTAAATATTATACGTCATGGATTAGTCACACAAACCCTGGGTAAAATTAGTTAACTTTTCTAATTAGATAATTGAATGTCCACCTTTATTCTAGTTTTTGGTGCTCTTGTCCCTCGCTTCCAAGACAAATTGGTTAGGCCAACAAAGAAACCCAAGGGGTGTACATGATCCACGCGAATTTGCCACCACGGATATGTAAACATGACATAGAAAGGAAAAAGTCGATCTGTCTATTGACTGAACAGTAAATAGGTACACACAATGTGTAACAACAAACAACTTCCGTGGGGTATGAGATCGATCGGATCGGGTGGTTCAATGGAACGCGTCTATGAAGCCAGATCTTGCTGGCTTTCCGAGTGTGATATCAGGTATTTTATAATTGTGCAAGACAGCGGACACCACAATTCTCTCGACAGTTTGAGCATTTGAATGGCCAGCTATTTTTCGTGACAGACACATGGAGACTTTCCCACCCCCGCAAAATAAATTTCAGTTCTTTTGTTTTTTGTATAAATAAGGTCAAAATAACAGGTACATGATATTGTTGAGAGGGCTTTTGAGTTTCAAACTCTGGAGTATACCATTTCAGATTAAAAATACACATTCTTATATAAATTCTTATATTCAACGAAAAACAAAAAAGTGTTTTCCCCCCAAGTATAAATTCATTAAAATCCAAACTACCCTCTCTACCTGTTCTATGCCCTGTGTTTGATACCTGTATGATTTTGCACTCCGATGCTTGTAAAGGGCCCTAGTTCTGAAACATTCCAAGAGGAGTAACGCTTACATGTTTAAAATACCAGGTACGCGTTTGTAAACTAACGTGGATTCTATCAGGAACTATTAAAGAAGCTATGTTTTTAGAAAAACTGAAGAAGATTTATGCAGATTTTATTACAAGATACAAGCGAAAGCGCAAAGAATGGGTGATTGCATGTCAAAGTCTCATTCTTAATTCTTCATACAAGTCTAGACAATCTCCACATATTTTTATAGAATTGATGTATGCAAAAGGCATTAACGGACAGCTAACAGGCATTCGATAATTTTCTTTGATGATAACTTTTGAAATATTACAAAATAACCCAAAAAAACCACGGTGCTTTATAACACGCTCAGCGGGAACTACTCACTTATAACAAAGCGGGAAAATCTTTATGTCTGATGCTCCTGATAAAGCGTCTGAAGGTGCGATAAACTTATTATGTTTTCTATATGAAAATCTTGGTAAAAACTTTCTAGCCCCCCCCCCCCACCAATCGAGGTAAATCTGCACGAAGTATTCTATTTGTTTCCATTTCAATATCTGTATGCTTTTCTTCTTTCTCTATACTACACTGTACTGTATCACTTCTACAGTTTGTGTAATAATGTCGTAAACCAGTGAAATAATTGGGCCAGATTAGAAGGGAATTCTCATCATTTCTAACACCTTTGACGTCTAGCATCGTATAATCGGCTTCTTTGGGGTTCCGATGCTATTTCCATACGTTAATGAGCTCGACAGATTGAGTTCAAGGAAAATTTTTCTTTGGTATAACAAAATAATGGAATGGTGGTTCAAAATCACAAACTATGAAAACTGAAGAAAGATTACTTCTCTTTCAATAAACAAAATTATTTGTTCTAACTTTTATATATGGCACGCCAAATTCACAAAAATGTAGCATTTGAAACCTAGAAAATTACAATTGATAAACTAGGTTTTGTCGGACCCAAGAACCAATTTACTGGTTAGGCCAAAGGCAGACAGTTTGGTTCGAGGGTCGAAAAACGCATTTTGCCAGAGAACACAGTCAGTAAATGTTTTGTTATACCTTTCTTTCATTTTTTTTTTTACATAATTGTATCTTGTACTGTTTTCCATAATGTAACCTCAGGTCCGTCTCTTTTGAACACCAACGAATGCAAAAGAGATTTATCTCCTCTGTAACAGGTAACAGCGTTAACTATAGAAATTTTTTTTTTTATATATATATATTATTACACATAGATTCATCATGTAGTTACAATCGTAAAAATAGTTAAAACTTGTTAATCATAGTTTCACAAAAAAATACCCCATATATACATTTATCAGATCGTTAAAGGTATGTTAACGGTTTGTAAACTATAGTTTACAAATTTAAAAACGTATTTATTTTATTTCAACCTAAAATGTCGATTTTTGCACTGTCGCAAATGATTTTTTCGGTGTTAATGCTATCGGTATATTTTACGAATCCAATAATATCTCCTTAAACATAGAGTTAATGTTTTGTTAACCTTAGTTTAAAAGCAACGGAAGTGTATAAATGTATGATAACACCCGAGAGAGATGATAACGTCAGTCCGTTCTCTCGGACGTTATCCTTATAAGTGAATTATTCAGTCACTTCCGTTGCGATTACCTAACTTTCAACGTTCTGAACCGATGCTGTTTAAGGAGATTATCGATTGTAGAAACTAGTGATAGCATGGACTGAGACTTTTTATATGTAGAATTTATGAATCGACATTTTAGGTGAAAATAAATAAATAATGTTGTTTAATTTTGAAAACAGTAGGGGTATTTGAAACAAAACGGATATAATACCTTTCTCCCTTATAATGTATAGTAGGGTATTTTTTTGTGTGTTTTGACGATTTTTTCATATTGTACACCTGATGAATAAGTGTTAAATATAATTTGTGAAAAAAAAGCCAAAAGCCCCAGAGGTTGAATAAATCGAGGGGGGGGGGGGGGAACATCCATCCACAAGTACCTGTGTCTGTTTTATGCGGTTTACCAACCACAGGTACTTGTGGAAATGTTTTGTTATACCTTTTTTTCACAAATTATTTTTTACACTTTTTATCAGGTGTACATAATTGTATCTTGTACTGTTTTCAAAAAAATACCCTACTATACATTATAAGGGAGAAAGGTATGTCTCTTTTGTTTAACACCAACTCTTTCTGAATTTAAAAGAGTATTTATTTCTTTTCTAAAATGTCGATTCTACGTGACTATGTCGGTCCAACATCTCTACCATATAGCCCAACATCTCACTCAGCATTCGGTTAAATTTCCTTAGATTTTAATGAAGTGCATAGTGAGGCGTTATAAGATGTTAGACTTTTTTACTGTATAATCAGCTCTCTCGTATTATCATAACAATTTATGCACTTAGTTGCTTTTATACCAGGGAAATTTCACAATTCTGTCTGGAATAATGTTTAAGGAGATATTATCTGGATTCTATAGAGCAAGTTACTCCGATATAATGAGAGACAGAAATATGTAGAGAAATAATTCTTTTCTTTGAAATATAAATACAAACATACCTGACTTGGGGGGTATAATAACATAAGACATACTATCACTTATAATGTATTTGGGGTATTTTTTTGGGAGCGATTGTTTCTTTTGACGATCAAGACAGTATTGTATATCATGCACAAATATGTGTAATAATATATATATATAATTTGTGAAAAAAAATTTCGAATAAGCCCCGGGGTTGATAATTGAGGGGGGGGGGGGTCCTGTCCACAAGTACCTGTGTGCCTAGCATATTCAGTAGTCAGTAACACGTATTGTAGTAATCTTGAGCTTGGTTTACCGGTATATACAAGTAACTATCAGTAAGAAGTCAGTATCACGTATTGTAGCTATATTGCTCTGTTAAAACTTTTTATATGTTAATACTATTTTGATATGTATTGTGGTTATCTTGGTCTACATACACAGGTAACTCTCTGTATCGTCAGTAACACGTATTGTAGTTATTTTGGTCTGTATACAGGTAACTCTCAGAAGTCAGTAACACGTATTGTAGTTATCTTGGTCTATATATAGTTTACTCTCTGTATAGTCAGTAACACGTATTGTAGTTATCTTGGTCTATATATAGTTTACTCTCTGTATAGTCAGTAACACGTATTGTAGTTATCTTGATCTATATATAGCTAACTCTCTGTAGTCAGTAACACGTATTGTAGTTATCTTGGTCTATATATAGTTAACTCTCTGTATAGTCAGTAACACGTATTGTAGTTATCTTGGTCTATATATAGCTTACTCTGTATAGTCAGTAACATGTATTGTAGTTATCTTGGTCTATATATAGCTCACTCTCTGTATAGTCAGTAACACGTATTGTAGTTATCTTGTTCTATATAGAGTTTACTCTATGTGTAGTCATTGTAGTTATCTTGGTCTATATATAGCTTACTCTCTGTATAGTCAGCAACACGTATTGTAGTTATCTTGGTCTATATATAGTTGACTCTCGGTATAATCGGTAACACATATTGTAGGGTTCTTGGTCTATATCTAGTTTACTCTCTGTATAGTCAGTAGCACGTATTGTAGTTATTTTGATCTATGTATAGCTTACTCTCTGTGTAGTCAGAAACACGTATTGTAGTTATATTGATCTATATATAGCTAACTCTCTGTAGTCAGTAACACGTATTGTAGTAATCCTGGTCTACATATAGTTTAGTCTCTGTATAATCAGTATCACGTATTGTTGTTATCTTGTTCTATATATAGTTTACTCTCTGTAGTCAGTAACACGTTTTGTAGTTATCCTGGTCTATATATAGTTAACTCTCTGTATAGTCAGTAACACATATTGTAGTTTTATCCTGCAACTACTCCTTGCATTGATCTAATAAAGGTAACCTAATAAACAAAGCTTTATCCGGTCACTGCCCTAATAAAGCTTCGTGCATGTATTCCGACGTTCTAAAAGCATTGTGACGTCATGTATATTGCAATGTTTACGCAATGGCGTCATATAGATGTGCCGAAATCTGTCGGAAATAGCTAGTTTTGGACGTTCAAATGTAAAGGATATGTTTCAGGATAAACAAAATACATGATAATTTTCTTGAAATATAAGCGATATTTGGGCTCGGGTCAAACACGTAAGAGGGCTTGGCAAGCCTCGCCCTCTATCACGTTTTATTACCCTCGCCCAAATATCGCTTATATTTCAAAACAGTAACCATGTATTTTATATATCTTAGTCTATATATACTAGTAGGTGACTCTCAGTCTCGAAGTATAGTCAGTAACACGTATTGTAATTATCTTGGTCTATATTTAGTTTACTCTCTTTAGTCAGCAACACGCATCGTATTCATCTTGGTCTATATATAGCTTACTCTCTGTATAGTCAGTAACACGTATTGTAGCTATCTTGGTCTATGTATAGCTAACTCTCTGTAGTTAGTAACATGTATTGTAGTTATCGTAGTCTATATATAGTTTACTCTCTGTATAGTCAGTATCACGTATTGTTGTTATCTTGTTCTATGTATAGTTTACTCTCTATATAATAGTCAGTAACACGTATTGTAGTTATCTTGGTCTATGTGTAGCTTACTCTCTGTATAATAGTCAGTAACACGTATTGTAGTTATCTTGGTCTATATATAGCTCACTCTCTGTAGTCAGTAACACGCATTGTAGTTATATTGGTGTATATATATAGCTAACTCTCTGTATAGTCAGTAACACGTATTGTAGTTATCTTGTTCTATATTTACTCTCTGTATTCTGTAACACGTATTGTAGTTATCTTGGTCTATGTATAGTTTACTCTCATTATAGTCAGTAACACGTATTGTAGTTATCTTGGTCTATGTATAGTTTACTCTCATTATAGTCAGTAACACGTATTGTAGTTATCTTCGTCTATATATAGTTTACTCTCTGTATAGTCAGTAACACGTATTGTAGTTATCTTGGTCTATGTATAGGTAATTCTATGTAGTCAGTAACACGTATTGCAGTTATCTTGATCTTTATACGGGTAACTGCCAGGAGTCAATTATACGTATTGAAGTTATCTTGATCAGTGCGATAGGTAACCTTCAGTATACGTATTGTAGTTATATTGGTCTTTATGTACTCAGCAACACGTATTGTAATTATCTTGGTCTATTTATGTTAACTCCCTGTAGTCAGTAGCACGTATTGTTGTTAGCTTGGTCTACATATATTGGTAACTCCCAGTGCTAGTCAGTTATACTTATTGAAGTTATCCTGGTCAATGCGATAGGTAACTCACAGTATATGTATTGTAGTTACTAGTTTATTGGTCTTTATGTAGTCTGAAATATATGTAGTGTATTTATTTTGGTCTACATATAGGTAACTCCCTGTAGTCAGTAACACGTATATTACAGTGGCAGGTAACTCTTAGTATAGTCAATAACCTTGGTCAAAATAGGCAGCTTCGCAAAGGAAAACAGTGATTCTAACTATGGAATACTCTTAACATTATGCAAGAAGAGAAAAATCTGAAGCAAAATGTCAATAATTTCTACAACAGTTGTGTCTGACGGGCACCTGTTTCTGGGTCGCCGTAACCTCTAATAAGTTCCGGTGTCACACCAGGGCAGCCTAACCCGCATCGATCTCACTTCCGGAGTTGCTGTGAACAATTTCCGGACGTCCTTTTTTGATTGCACGATGAAGCGCCAGAGAAACGCCCATTGACCGGTCAACTCGCACAGGGGCTGGTCATAAGTAGACATATCCATTACTGACCATTATATCTTGTATTGGAATAAAAAAAATGATTTGAAAATTCATTTCTGACTTTATTATATTTGATAATTTATTTCTGACTCTGTAATATTTGATAATTTATTTTTGACTGAGGTTCTTCATTAATGGTTGATTACAGGTATTGATCGAAACGCATATTCTTACATACACTGACATGTATGTATTATCATCACTGCAAAAATCTATATTCCACTTATACGTTCGACTGATGCTTAAGGTAATGGCTTTCGTTTTTTTCCATCTTTATGTTTTAAAGTTCCCTCAAGAAAAATTATCTTATAATTATCTTATAATGATTTTTGTTTCAAAACTAAACAACTTTGAACGATGGAATTGATCTGCGCAACCTCCATGTCAATTTTTTGAGTTTTAATGCACTGAGTGATTAATTATTATTTTTTTGTATTTACATGTACATGTATTTACATGTACATATACCGGTATATAGTTATTGATATGACTTTCCACACAGTTGTGGCCATTTATATGATGAGAACTTTAGAACTTGCATTGTGTTCAAACCATTCTTATACTATTTACAATAACATACACTGTCTGTTAAGTTCAAACTTATTAATTTTTTTTTATTCGATGCAAACGAATTTAAATACCTAGGTATACTCTTTTCCCGATCAGGCTCATTCTGTAAAACTAAAAAACATTTATGTGAGCAAGCTCAAAAGGCCATGTATAGAATTATACGAAAAATTAGACAATTTAATTTACCAGTAGATTGCCAGCTTGATTTGTTCGATAAAGTTGTCACTCCAGTACTTCTGTATGGATGTGAGATAATGGGGTTTTGAGAACATTGAAATAATTGAACGCGTTCATCTTGAGTTTTTGAAATATATTTTTAATCTAAAAAGTACTACTCCTAGTTATATGGTTTATGGCGAAACAGGTTGCTTCCCTTAATTTTTTGTATATAACAGTGTATTCAAGAATGATATCCTATTGGGCAAAATTATTGGTAAGCCCTGAAAATAAGATTGTTTATGTTACATATAGACATTTATTTAAACAGTTTTGTTCAGGAAGTCATATAAGAATCATTGGATTTTATGTATTAAGAATATACTCGATAGCTGTGGCTTCTCAAATATATGGAATGAAGAGATCTTTTTAAATATTAAATGGCTGAAAGCTATAGTTGAACAACGTGTTAAAGATCAGTACATACAGAAGTGGAGAAGTAATATGCGCGATTCGACTAAAGGTCTTAAATATAGTATCTTCAAAACAAAATTTGGATTTGAAAAATATTTAGCCTTACTACCAAAAAAGTTTAGAACAAATTTAATTAAACTAAGAATAGCAAATCATCGTCTTCCAGTTGAGACTGGGAGATGGTTTGGAATTCCCAAAAATGATAGGCTATGTAATCATTGTAATAATGGACAAATAGCTGATGAGTATCACTATATTTTAGAATGTAAATTTTTTTCCGAATGTAGAAAAAAATATCTTCCTAGTAAATTTTGTAATAGACCATTTTTTTTTTCAAATTCTCAGAACTGTTGTCATCTGCTGACTCCAAGGTATTAATTAAATTTTGTAGTTACATAAATAGAGTATATGAAAAAGTCTTACCTCCATAATTATTTTTGTTTTTACTTCATACGAATGTATTTCCGCCATTTCACGTGTTTCTTGTATATAATTTTTTGTTTATATTGTACATATATTGTTGAACCTCATGTACCATTTATATGGTTTGAGCGAATAAATTGAACTTGAAGTTGGAATTTTAAATCGAAAACTGATCTTTTTTTCAATTTTCTAGGGCCAGGAGGGCTATTAAAAATAATTATAAGGAATGTTTTGTTGTGGAAACAATGAAAGAATATGTTAGGAACACAGGTTATTTTTTTTAGTAAAATTTTATATTCATATTGATTAACATAATGAAAAAAATGTGTACAGTTTTAAAAATAACAATTATTGAAAATAAAAAATAAAATCCGAGCAAGGATAAAATCTAAAGATTAATTTTACCTGAAACAGCGCAATTTTTTTTTGTATATATTGCGTAATAAATGTTCAGTTTTTTTTTTGGAGAACAATATATTGACAGAGGCACTGTAGCTTTCCGATCTGTCAATATATTTTTTTCAAAAAAAATTCTTTTCTCCTCTATCAAGAAGAGCTACAGTTCAGCAACTATTTAATTATAAGGAAAACAGAGAGTGGTATTTTTTGACAGTTTTAAAAATATTGAATAGTTTTTTTTTGTGCAATTAAAAAGTGTAATATATTTTTTTTCGATATTCATGTTTTTTTTGCAAAATGAAATTGAGATACATAAATAAATTGTATTGTATTTCCATTTTATACAATTTTGATTGGGACTATTTATTTTCAAATTTTAAGATTTTAAGATAATTTACTTCCATAAAATTTCCAAAATACCACTCAATTTCTTTTTTAAAATATTATTTTCTAACATTTTGTCTCTAGGTAAATTCTTATCCGAAGATTTAAGAATATTCAGAATTATTATTTCCAGCCGTGATAAAAATATTAAGAAGGCCTTTTTTCGGCTTTTTGATATATTTTATTAGATATCCATGTTGAGCATTCATTAAAGCAAAGTAACTCTATAAACAGCTGATAGAAGCATCAAAATTTACATTTTTTCTTTGAAAATTTGGGAGGTTGATCGAGTCCTGTAAAATAATTAAAAGAAATGGGAAATGAATAAGAATTAAAATATTGGTGTGGCTTTTCTAAGATGCGTGGTGTGCTAGTTTAAAACAGTTTCTTTAAGAATACCAATACATAATCTGCCCGGTTCTTCTCGGATACAGCAGAGTTTTGGACCCCCCCCCCATCTTTTTTTTTCTTTTAAACGTTACTTTTTTCAGCGTAGACGATAGGAATGATAGGAATGATAATTATATTCTTTCTTCTTATTATTTTTTTAAATTAAATAATCTGACCTTCACTGGCAAAAGAATAAAAAAACTGTAAACTAGTGTTTCAAATAAAACAAAGATTTTGGAACTGTCCAGTGGCAGCTGATTGTTTTCTGAACTTATCAAAACTACGCGGTTTTAAGAAACTTGTAAAATTCCTCGGAATTTTTTAAATTATATATTTAACATCTTAGAAAAGAAAAACCACTCATTTTGATCTATTATAAGGCTACAGAAAATATTATGCAGAAAAAATGAAACAGTTTTGGAACGAAATATCTTCTTCTCGAAGTCATTCAGTGAGCATGCGCAAATTTAATTAAAAATAAACATGGCGGAGAAGTCTGCCAAAACGATGGGGATCGGCACAAAACCTGTGCCTATGAAGTTCTTCGCTGTTTTGGAGGTGGAAAAAACAGCCCCAAGTTGTATTCCAAGGTATTTGCTTGAAGTTTTTGGGCGTTCTCTGTACATTGTAGTTTTGATCTTAAAATCACACGCTTTTAATTTTTTTCATGTGCGCCTCTGACACTGACAGAAGGGTGGGAAAAGTTGAATTATTCTGTACCACTTTTTCGATCGGGTTTCAGGTTGTGTACCCTTACGCTGAGCAGACTCATCATACATAAACCACTGGAAAATGATCTTAATTCCGTGATTATTGCTGTTAAAATGCAGGTGAGAAAATGCATAAGAATATGCGAACTTTGCCAATGATGTAGAAGTTAAATTGATCCAAAGCATTATGATTTTTTTCAAAATAATTAATTTGCTTTTGTATATGGTTTGAATACTGGTCCTGGTAGCTGAGTCAGTAGAGGGCCTGACCAGTGTAACAGAGTTAAAAGTTGTATATAGTGAGGCCACGATCCTAGTATCATTGACTAGTTGGTTAACCCCAAAGCTCAGTCGGTGTTCGGTAGAGCATTGGATTTTAAGTCTGAGGGCTGTAGCTCGAGCCACAGTGTAGACTCTCCCTAGCTTATCGGTCATACTAGTGATTCAGGGGTTCCAGGTACGATTCCCGGGCCAGCCACACATCTTCTTGGACGATGGGCCTGGGTAGCTCAGTATGTCAATATTAGGATAGAGTATCTGACTAGTGATGCAGCCATCTCAGGTGCAATTCCCCAGTCCAACCATACAATTTCTTTTTCTGTTACACTTTACATCAAGAGTAAGTATTTTCACCAAAGCTAATTCTAGATTATGTTAAACTTCCCTCAGTACTTATTCTATTGCCTCTTCATGGAACTCTGTTTACATTTCTTTCTAATTAGCTTATAGGTAAGGGCATTTATTTAATTTAGAGCCCAGAACAGACAAATATGAAATTATTCTTTTAATAACAAGAGTAGTCTTCAAACAAAAAAAAAACAAAAGGTTAAACTTTGTTGTCTGTGGTGTATTTTAGTCACAGATTCAAAACACTACCCTGGTTTCTGATAATTTTCCAATAACTTCCTACTACTATATATACCTTAGGCAACAAGTGAACTTGTATGGCATACATGTGATATAAGCTCAGATAAACAAGGAATGATACAATCAGGAAGTAGTCCTTGTTTCCTGCAGGGGAAAGTTCATTGTCTCCATATATTCACCTAAATTAATTTCACACTTTCTGCTTTTAGCTAAAAGAAAAATATTTCTGATTTTAGGCAAATTATTATTATAAATAAATATTGAGTGAAATGAATTAATTATGAATTTAGTAGTAACAAAAGCAAACACTGCATTTACTCCTACTGAGTCTTGAAAAGTTTATTATGAGACTTGTACGTCTGTGTTTGTCCCTCCACCCCCACACACCCACCTTCTGAACCATAAGGATATCTCTTCTGTCTAGTGGAAAAGTAATATATTCTGAACTGCTGTCTAGTCAAGTATGACTGTAGCTTCTGATTGTAGTTATAGTCATATGATTACACTCAAGTTATAATTAATGTCATAAATGCTCGAATCTTTTAAATATTCAACTTTGTTCTCATAATAATATTAAGTTAACCCCTGTTTGAGGACAGTGAGTCTCTCTGTGACAACTTTGTTTTGTTTCAAATCAGAGAGAGTTATTGCTTTGTAGTGCTTAACATATACAAGGAACTGCAAAAGAAACATTATCACACTTTTTATAGGCCATTGAAATCTTAATATAAAAATAGCTTTTGACATAAACTAAGTACAAACATGTAAGTCAATCAGAAACTTGTCTTCTTCTACTATATTCTAGCTCAGTTGCTGAGTGGGTTATATTTGGTGTAGTTTTACACCAATTGATAAATATTTATTAAGTACTCTTAACATTTAAAAAAAGATGTCTCTTTGTTGGGTACCAGCAAGTGGTGGTGTCTCAATATGAGCGAAAAATTCTCAAGAGCGATGTTAAGCAACATTTAATCAATCAATCAGTCAATCATTTCCATACTTGTAGGGAAGGTACATCTAAGCATATTTAAAGTTTGTTTTTTACCAGTTAAGCATCAGATAATTTTGCCTTCATTTTGTGGAACTCTTGCTGTGTTCTTTTTTTTTTTTAAAGCAGGTCCAATTTCCCAAGTAACTATGAGCCCTGCCTTGGTTTATAGTAAAGATTGATTGATGCATCTTGGGACACACACAAGTTTAAGATTCTTTTTTTTTTCCAGATGTACATGTTTATGTATTGTTGATTCTGTAGTGATGAAAGTACAGTAAAACTCGTTTAGTACGAACACGGATATAGCGAATTCACGGATACAGCGAAGTTTTTCTGGATCCCCGGCAAAATTTTAACAAATCTTTGCAAAATTTTATGTTTATAACGAACTCTGATATAACGAATTTACGGATATAGCGAACTGATTTTGAGTCACGTTGAGGTTAAATATAATGAAATTTACATCTTTTATAAAACGAACTTTCAAAGATCTCAAAATTTGATAAACTGAACTGACTTTATATTCTTTTAGCATTTGAATATAAAAATTCAATTCATAATAAAACCTTAGTTATCGAAAGTATGTTTTGTAGTATTTGTTTCCCTAACATATTTAGTAGAAACACTTGAAGGAAAACATGCATGTTGCGAATTCGCTATATATGGTTATACGAATTCGTTATACGGATATAAGGAATTACGGATATAGCGAATGAAATTCACAGGTCCCCAGGACTTCGCTATAACCGAGTTTTACTGTAACTGGATCGTTTGATATACTTTCATGTTTACCTTACCTTAAGGGTATACATTTGTAAAAATTTCTTTATTTATAAAATTCTCTTCAAATTTGTTACATGTTAAGCTAAAACTAGTGGATTCATACACTGACATTAAGGAAGATTTAAAATCTTATGTCTCTTGAGTAGATTTGTTTGACAGGATCAAGTCTCTTACCATCTCCCAAAATAAAAATCCCTGTTTTCCTGGAATAAAAAAAATTACAATTGAATAAATCAGATTTATTAACCTAAAATAATACTCCTTCTTTCCTTTGTAGAATTCTAAGAGAATTTTGAGATCAAATGAAATCATCGTACCACCAGGGGGACTACTGGATACAGAGTTAGACCTCACATTTTCTCTTCAGGTTTGTGAAGGAAATTTCCTGTGTGTTAAGATATCATTTTGTTGAAGGGCAGTATATAAGTATGTATTATCAAGTGATAGAACTTATATCCAGTTATTTTAATTTTTTTCAGTATCCACACTATTTAAAGAGGGACTGCAAATTACAAGTGATGTTACAGAGAAGGAAGAAATACAAAAACAAGACAATTCTAGGATACAAAACCCTGGCTGTGGGTCATGTCAACATGACACATGTAAGCAAAACACAGTCATATAAGCAAAATATGTCAACATGATACATGTAAGCAAACATGTCAACATGAAACATGTAAAAAAAAAACACATCAACATGAAACATGTAAGCAAAACATGTCAACATGTAAACAAAACATGTCAACATGAAACATATAAACAAAACATTCCAACATGAAACATGTAAACAAAACATGTCAACATGACACATGTAAACAAAACATGTCATCATGACACATGTAAGCAAAACCCAGTCATATAAGCAAAACATGTCAACATGAAACATGTAAGCAAAATGTCAACATGACACAGGTAAACAAAACATGTCAACGTGAAACATGTAAGCAAAACATGTCAACATGACACATGTAAACAAAACATTCAAACATGACACATGTAAGCAAAACATGTCAACATGTAAACAAAACATGTCAACACGAATCTCGTAAACAAAACATGTCAACATGAAACATGTAAACAAAACATGTCAAAATGAAACATGTAAACAAAACATGTCAACATGTAAACAAATCATGTCAACATGAAGTGTGAGCAAACCTGTCAATTTAACACGTATAAGCAAAACATGTCAACATGATACATGTGAGCAAAACATGTACAGTGAAATAAACTGGTGGTCTTACTTTCTGTGTAACGTTTTACAGAGAACACATGATAAGGACCTGTCCCTGTACAGTGATATAAACTGGTTGTCTGACTTTCTGTTTTAGGTTTTGCAGAGAACACATGATAAGGACCTGTCCCTGTACAGTGATATAAACTGGTGGTCTTACTTTCTGTTTTAGGTTTTACAGAGGACACATGATAAGGACCTGTCCCTGTACAGTGATATAAACTGGTGGTCTTACTTTCTATTTATAGTTTTACAGAGGACACATGATAAGGACCTGTCCCTGTACAGTGATATAAACTGGTGGTCTTACTTTCTATTTAAGGTTTTACAGAGGACACATGATAAGGACCTGTCCCTGTACAGTGATATAAACTGGTGGTCTTACTTTCTATTTAAGATTTTACAGAGGACACATGATAAGGACCTGTCCCTGTACAGTGATATAAACTGGTGGTCTTACTTTCTATTTAAGGTTTTACAGAGGACACATGATAAGGACCTGTCCCTGTACAGTGACCAGAAGGACAACACAGAGAAGCTGGCCACACTGGTCATGTTACAGTTGTCCAGTCAGCCGGTGGACCACACAGAGAACGGTCAGAGGAAGACAACATTGTCAGATGTTGGTGAGTTGTAGATAGGTCACATGATACAAGACTTATTAGTGGCAATTACTGCTAGGTTTTGTTGTAGCATCTAAACTTAATTGAAGGAAAACAATTCATTGGTGTGTGTACCTTTGTGTATGATTGGAATATTAAGTTTGAAATCTTACTTTGATTTTATAATGGGTGTATTATCTTTCTGAAACAATAAAATTGCTTATTCTAATAAGATATAACACAAAGTTGATGCTTTTAATAAAAGTACAAAAAAAGATAACTTTGAAAACCCTTTTTATAGATCGTTCGCCGGATATTGACAATGAGTCCTACGATGAGGATGATCAAGAAGAATGGTCAAATGATGACATCAGTGATCCTGAGGCTTTGGACGAGGACGGAAGGCTGAGGGCAAGAAAATCGAACCGAGCACAAGCCCGAGGTGTAGCCACAGCCAGGGGGAGAGTCAGCGTAAGTCAGGGAGGGGGATATTGCATGCATGGTCAATATAAATATCGGGGTAGGCCAAGAAACAAATCTTTAGTTTCTCAGGTACTGCTTCTTCAAATAATGCAAAGGGGAATAACTCAATTTTCTTCGGAGAATTTAGATATTTCCTTTTCATCAATACAGTAAAAATGTTCTTATTGAATACTCACTATATTTCTTGTTTAACAATGTTCTTATTGAATACTCAGTATGTTTCTTGTTTAACAATATTATTTTAAAAAACATACTAAATTTCAAATAATTAAGAGTACAAAAAGTAAGCTTTTGCTTTAAAATAAAAATTGCTTGTTACATTTTAAGCTGTGTAAAATTGAAATTATGGTTCTCAGGCCCACATGCATCAATTATGTGATAAATGCAATGCAGTTTATATCATAATAATATGCATGTATTGGGTAATTTTTTAAAATGTTACACATTTCTACATAATGGTGACCATAGATTTTTCTGTTATTTATTTTGAAAATTCTAAAAATGCCTATCAAAAAAGATAAAAAAAAAAAAACCCAGAGAAACTGTAATTTCAATTTTACTCGGCCCTCTGTAAAATTTTTGGCCCAAGAAACTAAAGACTAATTTGTTTGGCCTTTTGGAATTTATTGAATGTTGAGCGTTATTGTAAGCACAATATAATATATATATGTACAGTGGCTTATTCACAATTCATTATCACTTAGATTAGAAAGATATGGTTGGAAAGGTGTGCTATGCTAATTTCTTTGTTTTTCAGCAACAGAGGAATTTTAAACAGAAAATTGTATCATTGCTTCGAAAATTCAAGATCACCGAGGAGGTTTGCTTATAACTCAACACTTTTAACTCAACACTTGCTCTCCTTTTCTTCCTGAAGCTTATAACAGATAAATATAAGTATAACTCTGCAGTCTTTGTAAAGGATGGAGTCTGATTTAGTGATTAAGGCCTGAAGACAACTACTAGCCCTTGTTTTATTGTGTGCACACACTACTAGCCCCCATTGCATTATATGCACACTGTGTGTTCACAATAATTGTAGTTGGGGTACATCACATTCATATAAATTTCTGACTTCAATTCAGTTTAACAATTCAAGGGACAGAACTCAGAAATCTGTATAACCAGGATCAAAGTTATGATAACTGAGTCCTAGTGACAGTCCTTGACACTTACATCAAGATTCTTGTTAAAGAATAGATTATGATTGAGGTAAACATGGTTTCTGTTAATGTATTATCCACCCTCTCAGGTTGCCAGCAAAGGACAACAAGGCTTGGGGGGAAAATATGACAAGACAAAAATAAAAATATATTACAACATGCTTTTACATTTATAATAGTCTCAAGAAAGCAAATTTTTTGCAAGTATATTTTTGATAGGACTGAAAACTATAACTAGCAGCCAGTCCTGCATGACTAGGTTATCTGACTGTCGAACACTGCCCGTATCTCCATTTTGTTTTAAGGGAGCCGACTATAGTTTTATTGTGTGAGAACTACAAAAGCCAAACTCTTCAGTTTGATACCATATATAACTTACATTAACTTAGTGTACATGCAAAGTTTGGGGGAAATCTACCGTCCAGGTATTTTTGAGGGACCGTCTCAAAGTACAGGTACATTTACTGTAGGATTATATAGGAAAATGCCAATTGTGAGCAATTTAAAGTAAATTATACAAATACTACAATAGACATTTTGTTCAAACTATAATATATGATGTGTAATACTATATTATACAATATATGTAAGAAATACAAATTCTACCGTCTTGTTTCCAAAGGAGGCATCTCGAAATGCAAAAAATTAGCAAATATTACTATTTTTATAGAGTACTACAAAATATGACGTACACAATGAATTCACATAAAAACATAATAAAAATATTGGACATTTTCTCAAATTTCTATGTTTTAAATTTCAAGAGCGTATGGTTATTACTTTTTCTTAAATAACATTATTATAACCCCTTTCTTTAAGAGATTCAGTTTATCATAACGTCAAAAACACACTGTAACGATGTCAACCTACCTATCAATTGCAAATCCGGGTAAAAAATCAGTTATATCAAATTGTAATTACATTTTTATACGTATAATTTCTTAATTTTGTTCAATTTTAATAATTAAGTGAAAAAAGTTGCATTAAAACAGTAAAGACGCTTCATTTTACTATGATGCGCCGAATATTGCGCAATGGAAACTATAGTCGGCCCCCTTAAAACTAAAAGGCTCCATCCTTGTAATTTTATCAAGTTTCTCATAACTGTAAAACAACTAAGCTTTATATACCTACTATTAAGCTAATAATTTTTTGAAAGGATCTTTGATTATACAATTAAACTTTTAGGATGCTTATCATACAGAGATATTAAGTTGACATGATTATTTTACAGTCATTAGACCCTGAAGAATTTCCCGACACAAATCAGGACCCAAACGACGACATCGAAGACTTAATCGACGAGCTGGCTGAGAGCATGAGTGACAGCGGCCAGGAAATGGACCCAGACGCTGTCAGTGTAATCTCAACCCCAAAACCACGACTCAGGTGAGTTTGTTATCTCATATCTAACCCATGACTCTGATGAGCTTGTGATCTCAATGCCAAAACCAAGACTCAGGTGAGCTTAATATCTCAACCCCAAAACCATGACTCAGGTGAGTTTGTTATCTCATATCTAACCCATGACTTGGATGAGTTTGTGATCTCAATGCCAAAACCAAGACTCAGTTGAGTTTGTTATTTTAACTTTTAGAACAAGACTCAGATGAGTTTGTAATTTAAACAGTCCAGACCCAACCCAGACCAACACTGGTGTCATGATATTTATTATCCACCAGAAAGAATAAAAAATTATTTCATAATAAGAATTTTGTTTCATAGGAATAAGAAAATACTGCAACATTTATTTTGTTATTGATACATAATTTAAATTAACTTCTGATAATCCATTTATTTTCTTTTTGTAGACCATTTTTCCAAGGCCGAACAAGCACAGTAGAACCAGATGACAGTAATAAGGTAAGGCCACCAGCATAGACCCAGTGAGCATGCCCAGTAACTCATCGTCATCCCGTCATACCGCATCAGTTTATTTCTTTATAAAGCTTCCTTGGTTTATTTTCTACCAGATAATACTTCGTAATCCATTAAAGCATGTGTTATAAGAAGTAAGGTATATAGATCTGTATTAATCTCGGACTCTAGTCCTGTACTCTAGTTGTCAGACTGAATGTTGTCTGCCAGTGCTTCAGAGCTGGATGTTGTAAACAGCTGTTTGTTTGTATACACAGGACCCAGATAAAAATAGTGATGATGCAACCTCCATCAAAAAGGAGCCTGACAGTGTAATGGTAAGTGTAAAAAGGTCAGTCTTCTCACTGGGCCTCATTGATTGGTATTTTTGTCTTGATTTTTAGTATTTTTACTATGTGTCCCCCTCGGTACATTTTTATGATCTTTTTCTACATTATTCTTTTAAAATTTTGTAGCACTTTTTAAAATCAAATTCAAAAAGTGAAATGATACTGCTTTACACATTATGATTAAATAAATATAGCAGAATGTATTATACTTTTTTTTCAAAATAGCCGCACTCCCCCCTTATTAATATCAATAGTTCCTTAAAGATAAATTTGATATATTTCATACACAAGTGATTTTTTTTCTCAGACAGATAAAGCAGCTATGTTTATGACACAACATCAAGATTCATTTTATCACCACAAATAAATTATAAACCAGTGTTCTGAGGTGTAACTTTCATATCCCCTTACCCCATTTATCTGTAATCATCTAAGCCAACTAAATAGACAAAATTACAAAAGAATTCTCCTCAACTGATTAATAAAGGAACATTTTTGGTTGGCATTATTTGGTGATTATTATAATTTCCAACTTTGTGATTTTGATTTGGTACACTTTTTCAAATATTTTATTGGCATTTGGTCTGTCTAGTTTACAATTTTTATGAAACAGGAGTTGGATTAGTTTTCAGCATGCTGTTTACAAGACCTGTTGGTCATATAAGATTAGGCTTCATTGTCTACAGTACTAAAAAATATATAGCATGATGTAAATCATCTGCATTAGAAATCTGTACAGTATTGTAGCTTTGTTTTGTATAACAATTTTACTCTCACCTAAGAAAGACTTATTTTATTCATGATGTGCATATGCCCTCAGCAATTAAAAAGAAACCCCACCTTTTCCAGTATTGGAAGACATACATGTTTATGTATACTGTAATCTTACTTATCTTATATTGTATGTCACATAAACAATTCTGTAGCAAGATGGATTATTAATCATAACTTGTTTTTTTTATTTGTATACAATATTTAATTGAAAAAAAGTTCTTAAAACAAGTACCTATAAACATATTTCCAGATCCAACTTTAATCACATTTGGCTGACAGACAATTCATACATATACAACTATAGATTGATGTTTTTGATAGGAAGCGGGAAGGGAAACAACTAGATAGTTCATATCCATTCCTAACCATTGGCCATTGTAAAGCATTTATGCTGCATTAGAAGAATTGCTCATCTAACATACCAGTATTGTTGTGTATATCCTGTTTTGCGTCAATGTTTGCATGTTTGTGACGTATTTTGTCTCTGTTTGTGTACCATATACTGAATTTTTGTGTTTCTAATGTTTTTCCTGTTCCTCTTATTTATTTGACTTCTTCTGAGGGTCTTTTAAACAAATATTTTTGGTTATAGAATCTATAAATATAACTTTAGAGAACCCCTGTAGCCTGTGTACCCCTCAAATTATGATTTTTTTTCTCTTTTTTCTCCCCATTTTTTCTACTTTCTTTGATTCACTTGACACCGTTTTTTCACTTGTATATTTGAGCACCGGTTGAGCTGCTGTTTTTAAACAATTTATAGTTTAATTATACAATCATTTAATATTATTTATAACCCCAAGTAATCTGTATGTATATATTTTAGTTATAATACATGACTGCCTCTCACATATTCCTATTTAAACTAAAGACTAATCATCAAACTTTTATTGATTGGTACAGGATATTTTCTATTTTATTGATAACAGTAGGTTTTTTTTAAAGATATAGAAAATCTTGTTCAAAATCATTGGCAATTGATTGTAACAGTTGTAAAGTTCTAATATGTACATGTTTTACCCAATGATAAATTGTCTAGTTGTAATTGATATTCACAATGCCTCAATAGTAAATGTTAATTTTTGACGGCAATAGGAAAAAGAACACGTAGAAGATCACAAATCTTCGCCTGAAACTAAAGGCAAAATAAGTCACGGCCGAAGTCGATCGTATCGAGAGGGAAAGCACAATAAAGGGGAGCGACACCGCCGTCACAGTACGGGTCTAATTCACGGATCGGTTAGTAGTACCCCGGCCAAGGAGCATGAACTAACACACAGTGTATGTGGCCTGAGGCAGTACAGCTAGCCTGATATAGACAGATTACTTACATGTATCTTATAGAACACAATATCTTCTGTACCTCACACACTCCTAGGCAATCTTGCTAAAGCCTTGATCAGCACCACTGTTCTTTTTATAGCTCTGCCATGAAGGGGGTATTGGTGACCTTGGAAGTAAAGGGTGGTTGTTTTTTTTTTGTCTGTTTTGCATGTCCAGAATTTGTTGGGATCTGTTAAATTGTTTTGTGTTTATGTAATCATAAGGCTGAAATGAGCTCTTCTGATCTGTGTTTGTCTTTGTCTGTTGTCAAGTTCTACAAATATATTGACTTTTTTCACCTTACTAACACTGTCACTGAAACAATTTGACTTGATTCAAAAAGCACAAAGCTTTATGTGGAATGTATACAGAGGAAAAAAAACTGTCGTAATATTTGGTTTACACAAAACATGCTTTCTAGCATCATTAAAAGAAGTCCACCCTCACGATTTTAATGGTTTAAAGTACAAAAACTGCATTTATTTTCATTTGATATACTTCAAATTTTCCAATTATTGCAAAAAATGTATAGGTCACCATATTATTTAAGATAAGAAACATAAATAAACAGAAGTGTATTTCATCATTAGAAAATCGCACATTTTTTGTAAACAGTATTATGAAAAATATGTAAAAACTGCTTAAAATGCATAATTCTGATGCTGAATGTTCCTAAATACTTCTTACTTATAAGATATGATTGAATTGTGAATATCAGGGAAAGTATTTTACATTAGAAATACAATAAAGCAAATGAGACCTTAGAAGGAGTTACTGCCCTTGTCAACATTTTTAAAAGATTGAATACTTGATTAAATAAAGAAAATATGCATTTTTTAAATTCTTTTCTGTTGGAAAGCATTTTTCCAAAAGATATTGTTCTATTAGGTATGAATTCAAACTAATTACAGTTTTTGCAAAAACCTATGACATCACAGGAGGGTGGAATTACCTTTTTTTTAATGTACATTTTGTTGGGGTTTATTTTGTCCTTTTGATCAAAATTGTAAAGGAATAAGGGAAAGATCTTAGGAGATTTATACTCAGGTGAGCATTGTTGTCCATGAGCAAGCATAAAATCTGTCATTAAACATGATCTGTTTTGACATGCTGGCAAAGAAAAACAGCCATCTTGGTGCTTTGAGTGTGTGGTAAATTTGTTAATTTGTATAGCATGCTTTTAGATGTGCTAACATTTGGGTAGTTGCTAATACAAAATGGGAGTAGTGTTTATTTATAAAGTATATAAGTTTCTTTATTTGCTTTATGTTGTATCTTACTCAATCTGTTTTTCACCACACTTCATGTATTCAGAGATGAAAAACGTAAGCCAGCATGAAGACTATTTTTTATTCCAGCCACATTTTTAATACATTTTTTCTTCAATTTCTGTTTTGTTTTTTCAGTCATTTAGAATTTGCTTCCTGTCTCAAACAAGATCTTGCTTCAGTTAAGTTAGTGATGAGTGAAATTAAACCCAAGTTTTACTTAATGTCCAACAATATAACAAACTTAATGTTCAGAAGTAGACTAGATAATACCCAGATTCATTTGACTGACACCTGCCAGCATTTTTACTTGAGTTAAGGACCTTGCCTTGGGGTCTTAAAACTTAGACGAGCTCACTTTTGATCTCAGTCTCAATTCTTCACTATATGTTCCTTTGGTAAAAGTGAGACTGAGATCAAAAAAGAGCTTGTCTAATTATTATGGGCCCTGTGTTCTGATTATAAGGGTGAGTGTTTACAGTGTATTAATTTTTACTAGTCTTTTGAAAAGAGCTTTGTTGCTGTGCGATTTTACTTTAAAACATGTATACCCAAAAACCTATAAACCAGAATTGTGATTTTATGTGTCACTTTTAATCAAGAAAATGTTCAGATTTTAAAGATTGTGTGTTTTATATATTTTCTCTGCACTGCTTCAAGAAATGACTTTTTTCATGTATATTCTGGCATGGTAACAATTTTCATCAACTTTTCTCTTGCTGCATTTAGTATCATATGTCAAAAAAATTTGTAGATTTTCTTCATGTGTGTCATTAAGACTTAATAAGGTAGTAATATTAGTACATGTAATCTGCTATACGTTTGTTTTGTACTCTGAGTTACATTGTGATCTCTCTACTCCAGCCTCGGAAAGCTCTGATGGAACAGTTAGGGGTGGTGTTTGGGGGGTCAGATGACAATCTACCAGAATCTGTAATGTTGGTCAACACCTCAGAATGGCAGGGACAGGCAAGTATAAATATATGTAGAGGTGCTACATGACCTTGACACTAGTGTTTGTTATTCAAGGTCATGACTTAAACAAATTGCTATAACTTTATTGCATAGTAGATTAAATCTCAAATTTATATTAAGTAAGCTGAAGGTCAATGAGAAATGACAAGGTACTGTATACAGGGAAAATTTCGCCCCCGTTTTATTTTCGCCCCTTTCGCCCTCTTCCTGAATGGGCGAATTTAAGACGGAGCGAATTGAAATTACACAGCATAATTTCTTAAACAGAACTATGATTGGGCGAACTTAAAATGGGGCAAACTGTTTGCAACTGCTAAAGGGCAAAAATAACACGGGGCGAAAATAACACTGTATACAGCATTGATAAAATGTACTTAACTTGAAAATAGTAGTTCTGTACAGGAGTTAAATAGTAGTTCTGTACAGGAGTTTAATGATAAGATAACATTGAAGGTCTGGTTTTGACAACTGCAAAAACATAAGCTCTGAAGGGCTATTTTCAGACTAAAGGATTGACCTTGTATTTGTTGATTTGTTGCAGTAAGATTGAGATTGACCTTGTATTTGTTGATTTGTTGCAGTAAGATTGAGATTGACCTTGTATTTGTTGATTTGTTGCAGTAAGATTGAGATTGACCTTGTATTTGTTGATTTGTTGCAGTAAGATTGAGATTGACCTTGTATTTGCTGTAGGTGTTTCATCAGAAGCTTCAGGATCACAGTCATAATGTTATATGTACGTGTGGAGAACCTGACGTTAAGGCCTCCATTAATGCTCTAGTGTCCAAAATTCAGAAATAGTGAGTACAAGTAGCATGATAAAAAGTAAATGTAACACAAGATATGGTTACTTTAGCTGTAAAGATGAATGAATCTTAATTGTAACAGTAGGTGTGCTCTGATTGGTTTAGCTGTATCATTGTCTGTGTTTTGATTGGTTTAGCTGTAACAGTAACTCCAAGGCCCCGAGTGCTATCAAGGTGTGTATAGCGGGGAGTGATAGTTATATTAACACAGTCCTCAGACCATACGTCGAGCAGTTCTCAGCCAAACCTCCAGACTGGCAGACCTATGTTAAGTTCCTCATTATACCATTCGGTGAGTCTAATATTACCAGAATCATACCATTCTGCGAGTCTAATTACCAGATATCAAATTTACTGACTCTAATTACCAAAAAATCAAGTTCTTTAGTTTACCATGTGATGAGTCTTACTACCAAAAAGCAAGTTCTTATAATACATACATGTTAACCTATTATGATGAAAAAGAGGGAGATTCAGACCTCAAAAGCGGTAGCATTGCGCGCGTGTTGTTTAACGCTTGGATTATCGATATCTTTCATGTAATATACATGTATATTATAAGCCTTAAATGAAATCAGGTACCTACACTAATTAATCTTAAATATCAACAGCAAAGAAGAAGACAGAAACACCTTAAGTTTGACATAAATTGTATAAATTCAAATATTTTTCATGCTCATCATTTTGCTTGGATTGGCTGCTTTACTTAGCCTTTTGAAGAGTGATCTTTGCTGAAATAGCCTAGAAGCAATAATTCTGAATGTTCATTCAGTTTTTAAACAAAACAAATGATAAAATGGTTTAATCTAGATCTAAAACAAGTTCGTATCTTTCGTTATATAAATCAGATTTCCCGCGATGATCGAAAACGAAAGTAGAGATGTGCCACATGGCTTGGTCAATCGAGTGATTTCTATTGACTTTATTGATAAAGTTGTGAGCTTCTGTGCTTTTAAAGACGATCTCAAATGTTTTCTTCTAATTCTTAAAAGCTGTATCTCCTTTTTCACGGCAGGGATGTTGATTAATTTATCGTAACCAATGTAATCACTGGTAGTCTTATGTTGTTGTCGTTGTCAAATCCGTGCTTGAAATCTATGTACAAAAAAAGCGTTTGTATGATTCCCAGTCAAATCACGCGATATCTAGCGAGATTTTATGAGAGTGGCTTCAAAAATGGATACCCAAGTGAACCAAAAATACTTTAGACGCAACTTTTGTAGAAAAGCGGTAGATTTCTGAATTAAATCGGTAGGCGGGAGATGGAGTGAAAAAGCGGTAGACTCCCGCCTAAATCGGGAGAGTTAACATGTATGTATAATATGTTTGGTGAATGTAAATACGAAACATCAAGTCCTTTATCATGTCTGTGGGTCATACTAATATAAAGTTTGGTGGGAGTAAATTCCAAAAATCTTGTAAGTAAAGTTGTCAAAAATGTTCGGTTCTCATGAAACACTCAATTTTCACAAAAATTTTTTTTGTATAACTTCTACTTTTTAACTGTAATTTTATGTTTCAGTATTACTTCATTAATATTCTGAATACAGCAAAACTCGTTTAGTAGAAACACGGATATAGCGAAATCACAGTTAAAGCGAAGTTATTTTGGATCCCTAGCTATATAAATTTAATGTATTCCTTATATAGAGAATAATACATACCCTTTTCCATATCACATCCTGTATCAGCCCGAGACACCAATATCAGCCAGATCTCAGGCTGATACAGGATGTATGTGGAAAAGGGTATGTATTAGTATATTTATTACAGACTTAGTAATAAAATACAGCATGCATTAAGTTGAGAAGAAAATAAGTAAATAATCATGCATGGACTTCTTACATACATGTACATGGTCTATTGTCTCATACGATTTGGGTTTGTTTCTACTTCTATTTCAATGCACTCGATCAGTAATTTGAAAATAATCTTTTATATGTATTTGTAAATTAAGATTAACTTTATTTTCAAAAAGTTAAAATTCAGAGAACATGGACCCACCAAAAATTGTGTATGATCACAAGAACTGTTTTTGTGGTTTAATTTACTGAGGGTGTGATATTGACCTCACAATAGCCGTATCAGCCCTGCAGGGCTGATATGGATTTGAAGGGCTGATATACTGTAAATCACTTTTTATTCGCGAGAACTTTATTTTCGCGTAATTTCGCGGGAGGGTATGCTCGCGAAAATTTCATTCTCGCGTATAATTGAATTCCTTAAGCTTATATAGAGCAATGACCACAATTCGTGAAAATTATGTCTCGCTAATAAAGAGTCAATGACTCTCTCGCTAAAATAAGGTGTCGCGAAAATTAAGTGATCTACAGTAGGTTATCAACCCCGCAAATCCATATCAGCCCTGCAGGGCTGATACGGCTGTTGTGACGTCAGGCATATCGCATATGCAAAAAACCTGTATTTAATACTAAGTGTGTAATAAATGGATATAATGAATTACGGATATAGCGAAGTAAATTCATAGGTCCTTGTGACTTGGTTATAACCGAGTTTTACTGTACCTGGTATTACGTTACCTGATATTTATAGAACTTGTACATTACTTGAAAGTAGTGCTGGGTATCGCGACGGAAAAATCGTATCGTGATATATCGCAATATTATATTTTGTATTGCAATATATCACAATATAAATATTTAATAATATTTTGCTTTTCGTAAAAGTTAAATGAAAACACAAACTCAAATTACATGTATTCTCGAGTTCATATTCTAATATTGCCTGATCGCGTTATGTTGGCGCAAGCAGCAAGATAAGTTTTTTTGTTGGCACAACTTGTAGAATTCAATTAATTGTAATACTCAGATTCAGCTTTTAAATTAACATGAAGGGGTTTCATATAACAGTTGTCGTCGATTCTTTTTTGAAAGAGACATGTCTCTGGTTTCTGATCACACTTCACGTCGCTTGCCGCCATATTTTACCTTGAAAAGGGCAAATAACTCTTTTTGTAACAATTTATAGCATATCGAATCCGAACCGGTATTCACAAAAAAATACCGCGATACGTATTGTGAAGAACAAAATCGGGATACACCGGTTAACCGGTAATATCGCACAGCACTACTTGAAAGTGCCCAAAAGTGTACCTGATATTTATAGATTTTGTACATTTCCAGGCTCCAGTTCTATAGGGAAGTACATAGACATTTTAGACAGTACTGTAGATCACTTAATTTTCGCGAAACCTTATTTTCGCGTGATAGTCATTGGCTCTTTACAAGCGAGACAAAATTTTCACGAATTGTGGTCATTGCTCTATATGATCTTACAGAATACTATTAAACGCGAGAATGAAATTTTCGCAAGCATATTTTCTCGCGTAATTACGCGAAAATAAAGTTCTCGCGAATAAATAGTGATTTACAGTACTTACAGTGCTCTATGTAGACAGTACTTACAGTGCTTTATGTATGTGATATTTATAGATTTTGTACATTTCCAGGCTCCAGTTCTATAGGGAAGTACATAGGCAGTCTAGACAGTACTTACAGTGCTTTATTCCTGGACCAAACTTGGAAGGATACATTCGAAAAGAATGATGCCCCAAAACTGGGTAAGTTACTAATCATTGAATTTTTTCAGCTGTTTACTCCCCTCTTCCCTACAATAGTTATAGGTGCTCTACTACCACACATGTGGACATTGCTTCCTGTTTCAATTCTTGAGAAAACTGTCCTTTTAAGAATTATACATTTAACAGTTTTTTCCCTAAAGATTATAAATATTAAGCTTTTCTTTACAAATCTTTTGCCAGATTTTTCAATAGTCGTTTATTTTACAGTGGATTATCTCCCTGTGTAGGCTCTGCATTGTTAGCTCACCTGAGCCGAAGGCTCAAGTGAGCTTTTCTGATTGAAATTTGTCCGTTGTCTGTCGTCATTGTTGTCATAGTTGTTGTCGTCGTAAACTTTTCACATTTTCATCTTCTTCTCAAGAACCACTGGGCCAATTTCAACCAAACTTGCTACAAAGTATCCTTGGGTAAAGGGGATTCAATTTTGTTCAAATGAAGGGCCACGCCCTTTTCCAAGGGGAGATAATTATGAATTTGAGAAAAATTAATTGCATTTTTAAAAAATCTTCTCAAGAACCACTGGGTCAGGGAAGATTAAACTCATGTGGAGTTATCCTCCAGGCAGTGTAAATCTAAATTTGTTAAAATCATGACCCCTGGGATAAGGGTGGGGCCACAATGACCGATTAAAATTTTACATAGGAATATTTAGGAAAAATCTTTTAAAATATTTAAAACTCTTCTTCTCAAGAACCACTGGGACAGGAAAGATGAAACTTATGTTGAATCACCCTCAGATAGTGTTCATTCAAGTTTGTCCAAATCATGGTCCCCGGGGGTAGGGTGGGGCCACAATGGCCGATCAAAGTTTTACATAGGAATATATAGACAAAAAATTAAAAATCTTCTTCTCAAGATTCATAGGGACAGGAAAGATGAAACTCATGTGGAATCATCCTCAGATAGTGTAGATTCAAGTTTGTTCAAATCCTGACCCCTGGAGGTAGGGTGGGGCCAATATGGCCGATCAAAGTTTTACATAGGAATATAAAGGAAAAATCTTTAAAGATCTTCTTCTCAAGAACCACTTAGACAGGAAAGATGAAACTCATGTGAAATTATCCTCAGGTAGTGTAGATTCAAGTTTGTTTCAATCATGACCTCTGGGGGTAGGGTGGGGCCAAAATAACTGACCAAACATTCTCAAAGGAATACATTGGAAAACCTTTTAAAATCTTCTTTTCATGTACTTCAAAGCCATGATTAGTAATATTTATGTAGAATTATCCTCAGGTAGTGTAGATTCTAGTTCTTCCAAATCATGATATGTGGTTTTTCCTAGCTGATGTTCTCAGGTGAGCGCTGTGGCCCCTGGGCCTCTTGTTTGAGTTTGGAATGATTGATTTCTATTGTAGATTCTCAAGACGTTATAAGCCGAGTGTCAAAGTATGTGAACTGTTCAGGGTCAGTGGTTCAAATCCCGATCGCTGAAGCCATGGTCATGTGTAGAGCCAAAAGGTAGGGACTCTGAAAAACATTTTAAAATTGATATAGGTGTAACATTATGGGATATTTAGTCAATGGTTAGTGTCTTAGAACATAATTAGTCAATATTGGTTATAGAAGGTTTCGTGTTTCCCAAAAATGATAATTGGCAAAAAAAATTGTTCTATGGGGAAAAAATGTTAAAACATGAAGTATATTAGAAGAAAATCTAAATTAAAAAGAAAACCAACACATCTTTCTTTCTCAGATAATTTATTGGTTTATTTTTCAGTGGTGAAGAAGATTCATCCCAGATATTGATTCCGTTCATTAGTGTAAGATTTATTGATTCAGTTCTAACTTGTACGGATGGAGAAGCAAATAAACAAAGCAATTCAGTATTTGTTTATCTTTATTTGGTTAAAAAAAAATGATAAACAATTACATTTATATGAATTTGTCGTATACCTGAAAGTAATATCTTCAAATAGAATTATCAGCAGTTTTGCCTTCAACAGGGAAATTTTAACATTAAAATTAATGATCTCAGAATTTTTTTTATTTTTCATGAAGCTTTATGTATTTGAGTTGTTTCAGAAGTAAATATTTTTAAAGTGCATTTTGTCTTTTTTTTTCTCTCCAGGAGGTTAAGATAGGCAGTTGTGATGTTATGAATGCTTCCAGTAAGTTGTGTATTATCAGATTTATTTTAAAATTAACTATAGAATTTAGATAATTTATACTTTAGGTATCATCTTACATGTATATTTATTTTGATAACACAGTGCATAGCATATAATCTTGTAATACCAAAATGTAATCTTTACATACATTCAGCACTGGCCACAGTTGTGTATGATGGAGCCCAGTAATAATTCATGACGTGCATTGGCATTTACTTTGAGACATGCCAAGCATATATACACCCACAGTACATGTATTTAACTTTTACTGGAGAGGAATGTTTTTGATTTTGTAGTGGACTTTGAGGACACGGGGAACACCCTGGTCAATTCTCCGTCACTGTCCAGTTCTCCCCCCAGTAACATGTCCACCCTAGACAAACCCAAGATGGACTTCTCCACGCCCCCCAGCTCCCCCAATGTCAGTGTCGCCTCCAACACAAGGTATCAGCCAAGGACTCATTTATACTCATGAAAATTACAGTATTTTGATTTTTGAAAACAAATTTTATAACAGTAAATTGTTTCTTTTTATGATGAAAGTTTTGAAATGGTAAGTGCTTTTAGTAGATTTGATTTTACTGATGCACTAAAATAAAAAGTACTTCATCCATACAATATGAAAAACTATTTTGTGTCATATGTCTAGGGGGCACACTGTAGCTGAGTTGTTCTATTTTTAGCCAGAGCACCTTGCCCCCCACCCTGGTCCCCTCAGGTGAATTTCTGGAACTGCAGGTGGACTACTGGACGACGGCCTCTAAGTCTGAGAGCACCGAGAAGACGGACAAGGCCAGTAAGAAGGACAGTAACAAGTGTACGCTGAAGACGACGTTCCGCTCCCTACAGGTCCAGAGGCTGGCTCAGAATCCCGTCGACCTCACCGCGTTCTCCATGGTAGTGGTGACCAAAGAGAAGAAACACATAAGTAAGTGAGACTCCTATAGACTGAGGGGAGGGGAAAAAATGCATCTCATAGGGAAATATTTCTTGAAACCCCCTCATCCATTCATTCTGAGTGTAAAGTTTCAAATCCAGGCAGTGGATAATTTTATGTTTATCATGTTTGTCTTCCTACCACTCCTCTCAATTTCAGAGAAACTGTTCCATGTATTGTTTACTGAATGTTTTACATAGATATTATAATAGTATCTCTTTGTTAGCTCACCTGAGCCAAAGGCTCAAGTGAGCTTTTCTGATCACAATTTGTCCGTTGTCTGTCGTTGTTGTCGTCGTCGTTGTCGTCATCGTGGTTGTTGTAAACTTTTCACATTTTCATCTTCTTCTCAAGAACCACTGGGCCATTTTCAACCAAACTTACTACAAAGTATCCTTAGGTGAAGGGGATTCAAATTTGTCCAAATGAAGGGCCACGCCCTCATTCAAGGGGAGATAATTGGGAATTAATGAAAAAATGGTGGTATCTTTTAAAAATCTTCTTCTCAAGAACCACTGTGCCAGTAAAGATGAAACTTTTGGGGAAACATCCTCAGGTAGTGTAGATTCAAGTTTGTTCATATCATGACCCCCGGGGGTTGGGCGGGACCAAAATGGCCGACCAAAGTTTTACATAGAAATATATAGGAAAATACTTTAAAAATCTTCTTCTCGAGAATAGCAAAGCCACAATTGATCATATTTATATGGAAGCATTCACAGGTAGATCAGATTCAAGTTTGTTCATATCATGACCCCTGGGGGTAGGGCGGGGCCAAAATGGCGGACCAAAGTTTTATATAGAAATATATAGGAAAATTCTTTAAAAATCTTCTTCTCGAGAATAGCAAAGCCACAATTGATCATATTTACATGGAAGCATTCACAGGTAGTGTAGATTCAAGTTAGTTCATATCATGACCCCCAGGGTTAGGGCGGGGCCAAAATGGCCGACCAAAGTTTTACATAGAAATATATAGGAAAAATCTTTAAAAATCTTCTTCTCAACAACCACTGGGCCAGGAAAGATGAAACTTATGTGGAATCATCCTCAGGTAGTGTAGATTCAAGTTAGTTCATATCATGACCCCCAGGGGTAGGGTGGGGCCAAAATGGCCGATCAAAGTTTTACATAGGAATATAGTGGAAAAATCTTTAAAAATCTTCTTCTCAAGAAACACTGGGCCAGGAATGATAAAACTTTTGTGGAATCATCCTCAGGTAATGAAGATTCAAGTTTGTACAAATCATGACCCCCGGGGGTAGGGTAAGGCCAAAATGGCTGATCAAAGTTTAACATAGGAATATAACGGAAAAATCTTTAAACATCTTCTTCTCAAGAACCACTGGGCCAGGAAAGATGAAACTTATGTGGAATCATCCTCAGGTAGTGTAGATTCAAGTTTGTTCAAATCATGACCCCCAGGGGTAGGGTGGGGCCAAAATGGCCGATCAAAATTTTACATAGGAATATATAGGAAAAATCTTCTTCTCAAGAACCATTGAGACAGGAAAGATGAAACTCCTGTGGAATCATCCCCGGATAGTGTAGATTTAAGTTTATTCACAACAAGACCCCCAGGGGTAGGGTTGGGCAAATAACCTATAAAAGTTTTACATAGGAATATATAAAGAAACCTTATGATATTTATAGGGAATTATTCTTAGGTTGTGTAGATTAGATTCAAGTTTGTACATATCATGACCCCTGGAGGGTTTAATTTCAAGCCCTCCCCCCCCCCCCTCTCAGTAAACTTTCAGTTCTGATATGATCTGGTATGAGCTTTTTCCTAGCCAATTGCTCAGGTGAGCGATGTGGCCCCTGGGCCTCTTGTTTGTAGTTATGAGGCTGGGGAAGAAAGCCAAGGAGGGAGAATCTAAGAGTCAGATTGTGGAGGGGATAAATCGACTGATCTGTACAACCAAAACACAAAGCTACTCTCTCAAAGGTAAGACACATAACTGCTCTCTCTCTCTCTGAGGTAAAACACAAGAGATACAAAATATGATTGGTATCAGATTCCTTATACAACTGTAGTATATATGTAATGGTACTTAATTTGCTCAAATTAGCTCCACCATCTGGTAGGAAATGTCATCACTACAGGTCTAAACAAGATGTGTTTGTGAAACACTATGCGCCTGGCGGCAACAAAGTTACAAAAAACTATTTTTAGCATATAGGTCACAGTGAAGGTCACAAGGTCATTGATATTAATGTCATTTGAAGAACTTTAGTAGTGGAGTATGCATACCAAATATGAAGTCTATATTTCCTATGGTTCAAAATTTATGGCAAAAGTTCGAAAATAGTTATTTTTTAGCATTAAGGTCACAAGGTCAATGACTTTGGTGTCATTTGTATGAGCTTTATTAGTGAAGTATGCATATCAAATATGAAGTCTCTATCTCTTATGCTTCGAAATTTATGGCAAAATTTTGAAAAAGCTATTTTTAGCATGTAGGTCACAGTCAAGGTCACAAGGTCATTGACCTTGGTGTTTTTTGAAAGATCATTATTAGTGGAGTATGCATACCAACTATGAAGTCTCTATATCTCAAGGTTCAAAATATATGGCGAAGGTAAAAGTTTTCAGCAGACAGACAGACAAACAGACAGGACAAAAACAATATATGCCTCAGATCTATCGATCCGGGCGCAAAAAAATAATCTTTTAGTCTATTCTACTGATTAATCTTGTTTTAAAAGCTGATGCCTTGCTATTAAAGATTATCCTGTACTTTACAGTTATGGTGGATGGGGTTGAATGGACAGGAGTGAAATTTTTCCAGTTGTCCACGAATTGGCAGACCCACATAAAACATTTTCCGATCACTCTCCTAGGGAACCCAGACCCTATCTGATTTCCTCAACCCGCAGGTCTTACAGTCTCTAACCACCAAGGTGCAACACCCTGGGAAAATTCAGATGGAGATGTTTTATATATCAGGGCTTCCCTCTTTTACCAGAGAGTTTTTGTAACGACTCATTTTTTTTCTATTGAGGATAAGCTAACCTTGACCAGCCATACTTACTTGATTCATGACAAAAATTTGTGATTTTCACAAATGACTGAGTTGTTTTTGTATTCGTGTAGACAAGTGCCAGCAATTATTTGTACACTGGATTTTTAAATTGTTTTGACCTTGCCTCTTATTTTAGTAAACACATTAGTCATAAAAATGTATTAGAATTGTACAAGTATATTCCTATTATAAATAATGTAGGAATATTTTCCAATCAAATGATTAGTGTCGTACATCATTTAGATTAATAGTGCTAAAATTACTAACTTGTAAATCAGTGCATCCTGTTGTAACTGTGAGATGGGTGCTGTGTAGAAAGCAAAGCATATTACATCTGGATTGGTTTTCACACTTTGAGTAGGTCTTTCCACGTGACCGTTTTTCTGAGGTGCCTAATTATAAGACTATGTCAGTGAGTTGTCTCAATTCCTCTGTAGGGAGTACAAATAAAACTAGGCCAGTATAGAGTTGTCTCCCTGTCGTTGTGTGATCTGGTCTGAATAACCTCAGTATTGTTCTGACTAAGCTCTAATATTGTACTTAATTAAAAAAATGTATTAATTTTGTATGAAGTAATTTATTGTTTTATTTGTGGTATCCATTTAATTAGGGCATGTTCAAATTTAAAATTGTATTAATATGTGTGTATATTTAACCAAGAACAAAACTTGTGTACAGGAAAATTAACCAGTCCATTTTTGTACATGTAGTTTTATACATCGGAGTTTTGTAATACGACCCTACTTTTGTAATGTCTGTGTTGTTCTGTATACATGTATCTATGATCTGGGGATGCTCCACATTAATATACCGGTACTCGTGTGTAACATGTTGTCGTAGAGACGAACAACAAATTACGTGTTGTCGAAGAGACAAACGACAAATTATGTGTTGTCGTAGAGACTAAAGACAAATTACTTGAGGGCTAGACTTGGATCTCCTTATTTAGGGTAGTTAAGATATAGCAGCATCACATTTCATTCTGGTATTTTTAGCTCACCTGAGCCGAAGGCTCAAGTGAGCTTTTCTGATCAAAATTTGTCCGTTGTCTGTCGTCGTTGTCGTTGTCGTTGTTGACTTTTCACGTTTTCGACTTCTTCTCAAGAACCACTGGGCCAATTTCAACCAAACTTAGTACAAAGTATCCTTGGGTGAAGGGGATTCAAGTTTTTTCAGATGAAGGGCCAGGCCCTTTTCCAAGGGGAGATAATTATGAATTAGAGAAAAATTAATGGCATTTTCAAAAAATCTTCTTCTCAAGAACCACTGGGCCAGGAAAGATGAAACTCATGTGGGATCATTCAAGTAGTGTAGATTCAAGTTTGTTCAAATCATGACCCCCGGGGGTAGGGTGGGGCCAAAATGGCCGATCAAAGTTTTACATAGGAATATATAGGAAAAATCTTTAAAAATCTTCTACTCAAGAACCACTGGGCCAGGAAAGATGAAACTCATGTGGGATCATTTTCAGATAGTGTAGATTCAAGTTTGTTCAAATCATGACCCCCGGGGGAAGGGTGGGGCCAAAATGGCCGATCAAGGTTTTACATAGGAATATATAGGAAAAATCTTTAAAAATCTTCTTCTCAAGTACCACTGGGCTAGGAAAGATTATTAATTCATTTGGGATCATCCTCAAGTAGTGTAGATTCAAGTTTTTTCAAATCATGACCCCCGGGGGAAGGGTGGGGCCAAAATGGCTGATCAAAGTTTTACAAAGGAATATATAGGGAAAATCTTTAAAAATCTTCTTCTCAAGTACCACAGGGGCCGAAAAGATGAAACTTATGTGGGATCATTTTCAGGTAGTGTAGATTCAAGTGTGTTCAAATCATGACCCCCGGAGATAGGGTGGGGCCAAAATGGCCGATCAAAGTTTTACAAAGGAATATATAGGAAAAATATTTAAAAATCTTCTTCTCAAGAACCACTGGGCCAGAAAATATGAAACGCATGTGGAATCATCCTTAGGTAGTGTAGATTCAAGTTTGTTCAAATTATGACCCCCGGGGGTAGGGTGGGGCCAAAATGGCCGATCAAAGTTTCACAAAGGAACATATAGGGAAACCTTTTAAAATCTTCTTTTCAAGTACTTCAAAGCCAGGCTTCGTTATATTTATAGGGAATCATCCTAGCTCAGGTAGTGTAGATTCAAGTTTATTCAAATCATGACCCCCTGGGGGGGGGTGTAAAATTCAAGCCCCCCTCCCCCAGTTTACTTTCAGTTCTGATCTGATCTGTGTTTTTCCTAGCCAATTGCTCAGGTGAGCGATGTGGCCCCTGGGCCTCTTGTTTAAATTGTGTCAATTTTTGCAGACACTGATCATGCCCCATCATTTTGTATTACATGGTACAAAATGTATCTTTTAGCCATTAATATCATCTTCTATATGTGCGTATACCGAACAAAACTAGTAAACAGTTCACTGAGATTGTATTTTGATAATTTTCTGTAAACTAAAGCATTATATTCAGTGTTGCCATGTCACATTTGTCATTTTTTTAAGGACCATAACCCTAAGTGTGATCAGCATTAACTGCCATAAAAACAGCTTGCCAAAATTTCTCGTTAAAAAATATTCACATCATGATGTGTATTTACGCTGTAGAGGTAGAAACTGGCTCTGATTTTGTTGAGGTCTTTAGAATGGAGTTATTTGTTTTATCAGCAGCTTTGCATATTTTTTATTTAAATGTAATATAGTATTACAGGGTGTAAATTGTATTAGATTGAACAAAAAGAGGTCTCTTAGTTTACTAGTCTGAAGTTTTGTTATGCTTTGACAACAAAATATATGTACATTTTTATGTGTCCTCAACAAATTAGTCAGTCATGCAGATAACCTTGGACTAGTTCAATTGACCTATTTTTAGGGCCATTTTTCCTTTTTTATGCCTGCATCATGAAATCCTTATTACTTATTTTTTTTACCCAATCATTGGTGGTCAATCTATTTTGCAATGAATTTGAGCAGTAGTTAACCTTACATTTTAGGGTAAAAGTAGTCATTTCTACATATGTAAGAAAAAAGCAATTTATTTTGCAATGAATTAATTTTTTTAATATTAAGAGTCCTGATTGTATATATTTGTTTATTGTGCTTCTGTTTAAATAACTTTATTAGTCCGTAACAAAAAGTGGGTGAAATATGTGGGCTTTGAGAGAGGAGGGATTGTGTACATTAAATTTTTAATTTCAATTTTTCGTTCCCCCCATGTGTGATAGATTTTTTTTCTCCCCCCTTTTCCTTTTTAAGATTTGGTGATATATGACATTGTTGATTTGTTTTGTTATGATTTCGGGATGTACTGCAATATTGTGACTGCCAGGTATCTCTACCGTGTGGTAATTTCACCTATGTAAGGTTGTTGTCACCCGTAACTAAAAATAAAATCTCATAACCAGATTTTGATTTCTCTTCTGCTCAGCATGATCAGCAAAATAAGAGGGTAGAGAAATTTGACATGGTCGATCAGGTATAGAGAAAAGATAATTAAAAGTGATTTTATCAACTATTTCTGAATGAAAGAATCCATTTTAATAAACAACTTTCAACTCGACTATCTCCATGGATGCTATATTGAAGCATGACAAACCTATCAAGTTTTACCAGCTCAAGGACAGATTATACAAACTTTTGTCCTAAAAATTGAAAATAACCAGTCATGTTTCAATGAGTAACATGAATAAATTTAACCACTTATTGTTTAGATTTTTTTAAGTTTCACAAAAATGGAATTTGAAGTGAAAAATATTTGTTTCGATTGATAAGGATAGCTGCAGAAATGTAGAATTTTTAATATAGAAAGTTTACTATTTCTTACATATTTTTGGAAATTTATTAGTTGCATCATTTGCAACAAAAATAGGCCCGAAATATATTCCAATCCAGACATCTATAATTTTGTTTGTATCATCTGTCCTTAATCGACTTACCCACAATGTAGACTGATCATGGCTGCTTACTCAGGCGCTGCCACTGGCACACCTAACACATTCTCAATGAAAATCATTGAATCTCTGTGCCAGAGGCAAAGATTTACACAACTACATGTACAAGGAAACATCATTTCTGGTAAAGCGGTTTTGGAAAGATCCACCCTAATTTCACTATTTCTAAAGGAGTGGTATAATGATATTTTTAGCTCACCTGAGCCGAAGGTTCAAGTGAGCTTTTCTGATCACATTTTGTCCGTAGTCCGTCCGTCTGTAAACTTTTCACATTTTTAACTTCTTCTCAAGAACCACTGGGCCAATTTTAACCAAACTTGGTACAAAGCATCCTTGGGCGATGGGGAGTTTAAATTGTTAAAATAAAGGGCCAGGTCCCCTTCCAAGGGGAGATAATCAAGAAAAGACAAAAATAGGGTGGGATCATTAAAAAATCTTCTTCTCAAGAACCACTGGGCCAGGAAAGCTGAAACTTATGTGGAAGCATCCTGGAGTATTGTAGATTATAAATTGTTAAAATCATGACCCCCGGGGGTAGGGCGGGGCCACAATAGGAAATCCAAGTTTTACATAGAAATATATAGGGAAAATCTTTAAAAATCTTCTTCTCAAGAACCACTGGGCCAGAAAAGCTGAAACATAAGTGGAAGCATCCTGGGGTAATAGATTCTAAATTGTTAAAATCATTACCCCCGAGGGTGGGGCGGGGCCACAATAGGAAATCCAAGTTTTACATAGAAATATATAGAACCAATCTTTTAAAATCTTCTCAAGAACCATTGGACCTGTAAAGCTGAAAATAATATGGAAGTATCCTGGGGTAGTGAAGAATTTAAATTGTAAAAATCATGACCCCAGGGGGTAGGGTGGGGCCACAATAGGAAATCCAAGTTTTACATAGAAATATATAGGAAAAATCTTTAAAAATCTTCATTTCAAGAACCACTGGGCCAGAAAAGCTGAAATTAATACGGAAGTATCTTTGGGTAGTGAAGAATCTAAATTGTAAAAATCATGATCCCCGGGGATAGAGCGGGGCCACAACAGGAAATCCAAGTTTTACATAGAAATATATATAGGAAAAATCTTTAAAAATCTTAATCTCAAGAACCACTGGGCCAGAAAAGCTGAAATTAATACGGAAGTATCTTTGGATAGTGAAGAATCTAAATTATAAAAATCATAATCCCCGGGGATAGGGCGGGGCCACAATAGGAAATCCAAGTTTTACATAGAAATATATAGAGCAAGTCTTTAAAAATCTTCTTCTCAAGAACCATTGGGCCAGTAAAGCTGAAACTTATGTGAAAGCATCTTGGGGTAGTGTAGAATCTTAATTATTAAAATCTTGACCCCCGGGGGTAAGGTGGGGCCACAATAGGAAATCCAAGTTTTACATAGAAATACATAGGAATAACCTTTAAAAATCTAATCTTCTTAAGAACCAGTGGGCGAGGATAGCTGAAACATATGTGAAATCATCCTGGGGTAGTGTAGATTTTAAATTGTTAAAATCATGACCCCAGTGGTAGGGCAGGGCCAAAATAGGGAATCCGATTTTTATATAGAAATATATAGAAAAAATCTTCTCAAGAACCAGTGGGCCAGAAAAGCTGAAACTTAGGTGGAAGCATCCTGGGGTAGTGTAGATTCTAAATTATTAAAATCAAGACGGGGTGGGGTGGGTGGGGGGGGGGGGTGGGTAAGGGGCCACAATAGATATAAGAAGAGGGGAAATCTGGTAAAGAACTGCATCACAAAAGTTACTCAGGTGAGCGATAAGGCCCATGGGCCTCTTGTTACAATCAGCTATTGATCGTATGAAGTAGTTGTAACTAAATAAATCATTGTTTAAGCGAGTATAGATGAGGATGTCCACCTTTAAAATATCTTTCAGATAGAAAACTTGAAGTAATTGTTTCTCTCTAGTTTAGGACTGTATGTTAATTCTTTTTATAAAGCATTTTAATAAACTTGAATTCCCAGTGGCCAGATTGATTTATATTGTCCCTTGGGTCTAGTATTAGCCTACAGAAAAAGCTTGCCCAAAAACACAACAACACAAAAAATATTTTGTTACTTTTATTTTCAAGAGAAGACCATTGAGGAATGACAATTTATTGCCTCCCTTTAAGTTTTATACACCGTAGCAGTTGCACCAAATAATTCAGATAAAAATAAACTTAAAAACAGGAAATGGAGAGGGATTTCTCTGATCTCAAGTTTGTTTGAATTTTAGCAAAATAATTTTAAAAATTAAAGTGAGTGTTAAAGGTCAAATTGTACATGTTAGATTTACAATAAATAGTTCCGTATAAAACTGATATCTATCCCTCACTGGCATGAACAATACATCATTAAAATATGATGTTAAAATGCTGCTTTTCTTACTGAATACTTAGTTTGTTGTTTGCATTGATAGGATATGTGTGAATGTTAGGGGGGAGGGGTGTAGAAATGGTGGTGATGGGTTTATATGTAAACAAACTAATGAAACCCAGTGTCGGCCAGAAAAGAGCGGGATAAATTGTGTGAAGATATGACATGTATGTACACACCAAGAGAATCTGTTAACATGTCTCAATATTTTATAAAACGCTTCAAAAGGCTACATTAAACAGGAACAGTAACCACTCTAATTTCTGTAAGTATTTTGTTGGGCAGCAAAATAGTTTCTGTGCATGAAGACAATTTATCAGTGTTGAACAAATAAATATATGGAGACGAATTGAAGAAAGGCATGACACAATTCCAACTGGCTTAACTTTATCAAGTGTCAGAAAAGCACTTCTCGAATGAATCCACTCCACAGTGAACAACATAATAAATAATACATGAGGATGAAATGTTAATGAGGCAGACAGTCACTGACCACAACCCGAGGCCGAAGTCCGAGACCCAAGTTTGGACAACAATGACCTTGACCTTGATGGTCATCAGTCAAAGTCTGTATATTCTTCACAGATTGCTGGTATCAGGGCAAAATGTCCAAAGGATTACTCCAAAAAGAAAACCTGTATGTATCTGTAAAAAACAAAAATCCTTTTACCGGGTAATAATAATAAAAATTTCACGAGATGAGAGAATTGCTGCTTTTTTGAATCCTGAAAAAGAAAAAAAAATTGTTCTTACCTCAGATTTTAATATCATTGCTCTTCATAGGCATACCCTATTAGCATTGTCTCTCTGCAAAAGAAAAAAAAATGAAATTCTAATTAACTTGCTAGATCTGTCAGTAATCAATTCAATCCGTTTTCTTACAATAACTTAGATATTTTGTCCATTATAAAAAAGATGACATTTACATAAACTGGACATTGGGACCTGCCTTTATATGAATACTTTATACCGTAAGACAAAATCCAGAACACAAATACTTTGGATAAAAATATCTGGTTAATTAATATAGGGTGGTCTTGATGAATTTTATGTTTGTTTTTTTTTTATATTAAATTCCTCCAATACTAACAAAGATTAAACATCTACTTACTGTGAAGATGGCAGTTGATACGCTGTGGCTTGATTTCTACAAACAAAAGAAATATCTTGATGAATTTCTATCGATCCCTAATGTTTATTTGGAAAACATGTTTCAAATCAAAATGTAATAGAATTGCTATTCTAAAAAGTTAATCAACTGCTATGAGGAAAAGCAGATTTTTCTTGCTACTGTATTTACTTGTAATGGTAAAATGAATTTTGAGATATTACACATATACTGACGAATTTTCTCCTCCCCGACCAGTACTTACAGATCTACGCTGCTATTACTGTCACTGCCTAACTGTACAGATATCACATTACTGAAAATAAACACATAAAAAAGTAAATAAACTATTAATAGATATAACATTACTACAACAAAATGCTAGGTTAGGGTTATTCAGCATATTTAGATTAGTGGACTTACTTAGCCTTTGCGTGAGTCAGTATGTGAGACTTGAGATTTGTGGACTGGGCAAACTTCTTGTTACATCCATCAAACGGACAGACATACGGACGGTCACCGGTGTGGATCCTGACGTGAGTCCGGAGGTTAAAGTCCAGAGAAAATCTCTTGCCACAGCCCTCAAACGTACACTGTCAATCACACAAAATGGACCATCAAAACCCAAGAAATGTGAAATCAACAAAGCTAGAAAACTTATCTCAGAGAGTTTGTCTTGAGATAAATTTACATATAAAATATAAGTATATACCTGGAAGGGTTTCTCTCCCGTATGGACCAGCTGATGCCTTTTGAGTTTGGAGCTCTCCACGAATGCCTTCCCACACTCGGCGCAGACATGAACTCGGGGACCGTGTGTGTGTAGATGTTTCCTCATGGCCGAGTTATCTCGGAACATCTTACTGCAACCCTAGCACAATAACCATAAACATAAAGAGAGGGGCAAAAATATATTGCATAATTAATATACTGAAAATAACTTGGATATGTAGAACCAAACTATTGAAGTTTACAAAGACACATGAAACACATGAACACTTGGGTTGTGTGTCCTGAAGTTAAGAAGAAGACTTAATTAAGCATTAGATCTACCTTGTGAGGGCATGGGACTGTCCGCGGCACATCATCTGCTGGCTTTCTGGGCTTAATTCTGAAAAAAAGATAAATCTTACATTAATGATTTGTCGTGAAGCTTTGGTGTGCACCTTCACAGAATTTCATATCTCAAGACAACAATTACATCAATGCATTTTTCTTAATTAAAACCTACATTAAGCAGACATAAAATATATCAATGGCAAGTCCTGAACCTTTTTATCTAAACCATTTTCATAATTTTTTTCTGATTCAAGTGACTTTGTACTTAGTTCCATACAAAGCAATCATCATCCACATAAATCAAAAACATATGTTAAGAGTGATTTTTGTCAACTTTTACTTCCTACTCAAAGCAAGCAGAGGGAAGAAAATAAAATTGTGGCAAAATAAAGAGTTTCTAGTGCTTGTGCTAAATCATTAGTGGAAATGGAAGAGAGACACAGACAAAAAAGCTCTATCTCTTGTCACTGAAAGCTGCAAAAATATATTTTTTAAATTCCCTTCTATTTCTTAATTAAGGCATACTAGGGTCTTTCATCAATAAGTTTATTTTTTCCCTAAAAGAGTAGATGCCAAGAAAAATAAGAGCCAAGAATTTTGGAATCAAAGAACCCAACAGCGGACAGTTTCAGTGACAAGAGAATCCTACTCAGTAGCAGGATAAAAATAGAAGAGCGACAGAGGGGGGTTCCCCTTTAACCAGGTGAGATAAATACCTTGAGTGCTGCAGCAGAGCTGTGTCCCTGTGCTGGAGACTGAAAAATGGAGACAATAACAAAACAGATCATTACTTAGGTCTCCCTGTGTCAGCACTCAAGGACGCCTGCACCCAAATCAAGTTAACGCTATCGCCCCAGTTATATTCACTGATAATAATATGTGTATAGGAATTTACTACTAAAGTGAAGAGAAAAATATCTTAAAATCATCATTCTTTACGTCAAATTTGCAAATTGCAGGCATTCACCCAATGGAGAAGAAGTGAAGCAAACTGCATTCACACACAACATTCATGCTAGCCCTTACAGAAAAAATATTCCCAAGTTCATGCACGTCCCTACTGCATTATAAATAGTTTGACCTCTGAATGTATTCACCCTCACACATAATCACCGGCATAGACAGATCAAATTAATATTTTTAATGCTGATTCAAAAATTAATTTCAAGTTTAATTTCAAAGAATGTGTTCTGCACAAGATTTTTACATATGGAAATTTTCCTGTAATCCATAGATAAATATTTTATTATTGAAATTATTTAGGCTGCAAAAAAAAAAAAAATAATGATCTAAATCATTTAACTTTACTGCATTGATGTAATATGGTAATTAATTATCATTATAATACTTTATTTTAATCCTAAAATTTTAATTAACAGAGAGTGATCATATCTCATACGGTGTACATCTAAGGGTGAAATTTTTGTGTTCCCATGATAGAAGAAATACAATCCAGATTCATCAATTACATTCCATGGTTTTAATTAATGAAGCTATATCAATATATACTAACTAGGACCACTAAGAACTGTGAGATACCTTGCAAACTCTGCCAGCTGTTTGGGGTCACTGAGGTCAAGTCCTGGAATGCCCCCTGGTGGCAGTTTCTTGCCTGTCATGTACTCTGTGAAGTCTGCATCAGTTTCAGATACTGAGGCATCCTCTTCTAGCTTTATCTTATCATCTGTTCCTGGAGAAAAATAATTATATTACAATTTTCTTCCTTAACAAAAAAAAAAATCACTTTTAAGAAATTTAAAACTTATTTCAGCTTTTGAGCTACATTTTTTTTTTATCTAAAAAGTTTGGTTTTTCTAATATTCCAAGGGCAACGAATTGCCAATTCACCTTTCACAACACAATATCACTTGTAAATCAGACTTTGGGTCCACAAAAATATTGGAGCAAAACTATTAACATCTCTGTTTACAGCTTAAAATTTTGTAACTGAACATCTCTGTTGAATTATTGTCTGAATCAGTGTACTGCAAATTTGAGAAATCAAATGTATATATATTACAGTGGAGTCGCCAATTCCGGGTCGTCTCCAATTCCGGGTCACTTGCGTGTATTTTATGCCTAGTGTTAAAATTTATGCGCAAAAAACTTAATGAATACGCTGGTCATGAAGAACTGGTCTTTCTGTACGTAATTAATTACAAAATTTTGAATATAAACTTTAAGAGAGCATCCGACAATCGAAATTCTGAAAAGCACGCATTAAAGACTTGGATGTTTCTGCTGCGGTGACGGGCTACTTTCGTTTTTGTTCGCAGCAGAAAGGCTGATATAAAAGTTCTGGATAAATAATGATAGCTCGAAAGTATGGCAAATGCATTTAGTTTTAACTCAGAAATCAATCATAATGATCGCTCAGGGTTTGAAATTAACAGTCGCCCACTCGCCATTTGCGACCAATATTCCTTGTGGGCGACTTAAAATTATAAATAATATATAATATTAAAATATGTTCAAGTAGCCCACATGGCGATTAGAAAATTTACGTTGATAAATATTTGTTTTTTAATTTTGTCCGAATGTTCCTTTTTTTTTCTCTTGAAATTTTCGTAATCAGTAAAGTGCTTTATATTTAATTCCAATTGATACTCAAAAATGTTGGCAATATTAGCCTGCACAGGACATCATGGAGAAAAAAAAATTGGTTTTTGGTTAAAAAAAAAGTTTTTAATCTTAATTAAATAATTTTAGAAATTTTAGAAATTTTAAAAATCTTAAAATCTTTAACTCCTGCTAAGTAAATTTATTTTTACAATAAAATGAGGTTTAAAATATTGACATCAACAATGATAATAAAATTATCAATACCTCTTTCATATTTTATTTCTTCTTTTAATCAAGAATTTCAATCTAAATGATTATTAAGTACTAAACACTGTATTTAATTTTATCTTAAAATTAATTTATTTCCTTTAACATTTTTACAATAAATTCCTTCTTATGGAAATCTTGAAATGTGATTGGCCAATTTTTACTGACGTCACAAATTCTGAACCTGAGCCAAGATGGTGAATTCGGCAAGGAAGCCATGTTGTTGATAACCAAGGTCGACTGCTACGGCTGAAGAATGTTCGCTAATATTGCAAATTCAGGGCACGGTAGTGCTTCAATGATAGTCAAATCAAAATAAAAAGGAACTGGGCTAACAATTTACAGATATTTTGTGTTTGCTTTGTCCCTCTTTACTATGAATTTTTTGCAAAGTAGTCATGTACCTGATACAAATGGCCGCCAGTCGCCATTGCTAAACCACCGCCATGTTCTTTACATGGCGGCGCCCAGCAAAACATGATGGCCGACACCAAACCAAAACAAAGACGATTATGAAGCTACATTTGAGTAAATATCAAAAACACTAAGATGACAACGGTCGATATACATAGGAAATATACATATCTCGGGGGCGCCTGAAATGGTGACGTCATTTGAGCACTCCGACCTATTCTAATCGCTTGCTCATTTTAGCAACAAACTAGACACATTTAAAACTAAAATAAAAACGAAATAAATTAACAACAAACCAACCTTTGCTTTATTTACGTTATTTCATACCTGTAGCCCACATAGTCACAGAGAATTCTCCTTCCAGTGTCTTTATTTGCACTTGTTTCTGTTCCCATTTTTTAGCTGAAGAAGGTGAGTCAAGAGTTAGTTCCGTGCCTAAACCGCTTAAAAGTCCTCGATTTTTAGCACCCTTCTTCTTTCCGCCTCTACCTCTCTTCAACGTATGTGTCTCCTCTGTACTTATTTCAATTTCAGGGGCTGGTACAGGTATAGAATCCGCATACACGAGGTTTGGATCACCTACAACTTCTTCTCTTGTCTGTAAAACAATTTCTTCCTGTGCATCTGGGAGCGGTTGTAGAGCTATCATAGGTTGAACTTCAACTGTCTCGTCTGTTGTTTCAACTGTCTCTATGGGCATTTCAACCGGGATGGATTCCACCTCCACCTCCTGTATTTCTACTTCGGAACCGATGACGGACGCCATGTTGGTTTGACGTTAATGGCGGGGATACCTTCGTTGGGGGTCAAATCGCGTAGTTACTTCTGAGTCACATGACTTGTTTTGCATAGGTGATCACGTGACTCGTTAGTGCAGTGGTACGATTGATCGAAGTGTGAGGCGATCAGAAGGGCCGTGACTGCCATTTCATCAAGACTGATACTGAAAATGGGCGCACGAGTGTCAAGAGAAGATTACGAATGGGTGTACACAGAGGAACCACATGCGACACGAAGGAAAGAAATAATGGGTATTTAAATAATGAACTTTTTATTTTTCGTATTTTTTAAAACGTTACAAGATAGAAGTATCGCCGTGCACAGCTGATGCATGATGCCGGTGCATGAAGGTTATGCATTTGACTTCAAAATATTAGGCCTATGGATTATTTTGTCTTTATAACGGTCCTTATTTAACATTCCATTAAAATTAAAATCCTTTTAAGATTGATGTATTTTTCACCATTTCGTACGCTAGAACATTAGCATCCTAGTTTGTAAAATTACATAAATCTTGCTGTAGGCGGATCATAATTTTTTGGTCCTTATAAAAACTAGCTATTGTACTGACATTAAGACGACTTATAGGATTGATTAATGAAAAAGAAAGAAATAAAAGAATATTGAAACATGAAATGGCCATCTAATATTTTGTCAAATTTTCATTTCAAGAGTAATGCACAAGCTAATTTTCGGAAGTAATGCATTAAGCAGTGGCGGACATTTTAAAAAGGTTTGAGGTGAGGATAGGGGCTTGATTTATTAAATTATATATTTTTGGTTTTTTTTTTACATGGTCTTGAAATTATTGGTTTTTTTTTTAAGATGAAAGACATTTAGAATATTATTATTTAAGATAGGTTACAGTTTGTTTATTGGAATCTAGCTTTTCATGATCGCACATCTGAACAAAGGACAAGAGCCAATAAGGAATGGTTTAAACACAGAACAGTTTATTTAATGTGGCCGGTCATTTAACTATGTGTAATTGTTTCAGTATATTCAGTGATCTATGCTTGATTCTCTGGAAAATAACCAGAATGTGTTATGTTTAACAGAACATTTAAATCGTAGTAAACTACAGATATGTTTAACAAGAGGCTTTATTCATTGTGACTCTTTAAAGACTGACATAATATCAGTTATGCCATTTATAAATAAATAAGTTTGGCATACAGAGGACTTGATTAGAGAGGAGGGGGGGGGGTTAACTTTGTTAAAACAATTTGTCACTTTTTATCTTGCACCATTTTCTAACTTTACATACAGTATGCTGTTTCTGGAACTAGGACTAAGGTGTTGATTTTTAATTCAAGATACAGTGGACCTTCAGATATCCGGACGCCAGATATCCGGATGCTTCAGTATCCGGACGATTTTTCATCGGAACGAAATTTTAAAATGTTATTCTGTCTTGTTTAACTGGTGATTCAGATATCCGGATGCTTCACATATCCAGACAAATTGACTGGGAACCAAAGCGTCCGGATAAATGAGGGTCCACTGTATTTAAAAATTAAACTATTTGCAGTTGAAATTTAATTGCACACTTTTAGAAGTATTTTATTCTGGTGAGCATCATGCTGCCTTCAGAAAAGCTCTGTCAAGATTCACAAAATGAAGTGATTCAGAAAAAGGATCAGTTTATCATTAAAATCACACAGTTCATATCTTGAGACTCTAGCTGCTTTTAAATGTTTATTGACAATCAAAACAAAAAAGGTCTTCTTTTAATGAGAATGGATTATCTGCATGTGATTATAAATATTTAAACTATTTATTTTTTTATATTGGAGATTTACCATCATGCATGCCCATGTTCAGTGAATCTTTCATATTAAATTAAAATTTTTATCATCAAAATGATGTGAAAAATCAAGAAATCAAGAGTTCTTGAATAGTTCAGAAGTTTAAAAATTACTTTTGTTAAAAAACTTAAATTCAGTTTTGAAAGTCCAAACAGGAAGAAAATATCTTGTTTTTTTTTTCAGAAAGATTCTTTAAAAGCCTGTTTATTTTCTTCGTAAAGCACCCCATGCTCAGAGGGGTTCATTTTGAAGTCTCAAGGCTAAGGGTTTTAATAAATGGATTATGTAATTTGGTAAATGGTGGCTTTTAATTATTATGCACAAAGGTATTAGCCTCAGTGTTCAGTTTTTTTGTGTGCTTGAGTTCTCTGTAGCTCTGTAGAGGTAACAACTTAGATTTCATTTCTTTTCATTGTACTAGTACAATCAACACTTGAAGAATCTGTACACTGGCTTTGATATAAAAGATAGCATTGCCTGTAGTCTGTTCTGGCCATGATTTCTGCATTTAAACTGAGTCCCAAATCGGCCAGGCTTTAAAAATATAAACACTCTACCATGTACTGCTGTACAAAACAAAAAAGAAAAAATTCTATGAACTCAATCTAATTGAAATTTTTCATATTATTACAGCAAAATACCCCCAAATAAAGAAGCTGATGCGCCCAGACCCCAATCTGAAGTACAAAGTCCTGTTCCTGGTGACCCTACAGATTCTGGCTATGTCTGTCATCTCCTCACAGTCCTGGATGGTCGTGTTCCTCATGGCTTATGTGTTCGGGGGAACCATCAACCACTCCCTCAACCTGGCCATCCACGAAATTGCTCACAATCTCGCATTTGGACACAGTCGTCCTCTGGCAAACAGAATTCTGGGAATGATCGCTAATTTACCCATCGGTGTTCCTATTTCGGTCTCCTTCAAAAAGTACCACTTGGAGCATCACCGTTACCAAGGCGATGAGAAGAAGGACGTGGACATCCCCTCGGATTTCGAGGGCAGGATGTTTAACCGTACATTCTCAAAATTGATCTGGGTGATTCTCCAGCCCTATTTCTATGCGTTCCGACCATTGTTTATACGACCAATGCCAGTCTCTACCCTGGAGATTGTTAACTTTATAGTACAAGTGACCTTTGATGTTTTAGTGTACAAATACTTTGGTATCAAAGCCATTTTCTACTTTATACAAGGGACTTTCCTAGGGACAGGGCTACATCCCCTGTCGGGACATTTTATCTCGGAACACTACATGTTTATTAAAGGCCAGGAGACTTATTCCTATTACGGCCCCTTGAATCTCTTAACCTTCAACGTAGGGTATCATAACGAACATCACGATTTTCCCAGCATTCCTGGGTGTCGTCTGCCAGAGGTAAGTCTCAGCGACAGCAATGTACACAGTTCAAATTTTTATTGTGTTGTTGTTGGATACCCTTGATTGATCTCATGTAGAATAAAGTCTGCCAATATCCAACAATCATTTTGTTGAAATGTTTCTGTGCTTATTAAATCTCAATAAAAATGCACCTTTTTCTCAATCCATGCATAAAAAATATGAGGGTTCATCCAAATGCAGTGTGTTGCAACCATGACTACTGCTATGAATTCTTTAATTTATGATTTATAAAAAGATTTTACAGCTGTAGTGTCAATACTTTTGGATCAACCCTTGTACTTTTAGCTAGATATGTTTTTTTTTAAATGCTTACACACAAATTATTTTGTCATCATAAATTTATGCCACAGAAAGCTTGCCTCTCTATCCTTAATAGGCTTCTAAAATTAGTTGGATGTTTTTTTTAATGGAGAGATTATTTTATAGGATTGTACATGTTTTTTCTAGTTTTGGTGTTTCTAGTACATATGAAGAATAAGCCTCTATGCTAACAAATATGTGTGTTAAGATTTGCTAGGGACTTAAAGGGCTTTGAAATGATTCACCAATACTCTGAATATTTAACATTGGTTTTGATAGATATTTGACAAGTTTGTGGTTTTCATGTATTATAAGGTTTATCTTTAATTTTTCAGGTCAAGAAAATCGCACCTGAATATTACGACAACTTGCCTCACTATGACTCGTGGGTCAAGGTCATTTATGACTTTATAACAGACCCTGAGATAGGGCCATATTCCAGAGTGAGGAGAAATATTAAGGAATCAGACGAGAAAAAGATCGATTAGCGTGTCTGTCACTTGTACTTGTATGTCGTAAACATTTAGCACTCTTATGTACCAGCAAGAACAAGTCACAGCACTTCTGGAATTGCACTTTGATGTTTATATTGTCAAAATTGAGGAAGTGGAGAGATAAATTAAATTTCATCGATTTCAGGGTACTGATAAACCATTTATGGATATTTGAAGAATTTTATGAATTCAAAAGAGTGAATGTTATGATATGTAAATCTACAAATTTCCAAGTATGTGTACCCATACACTGTTTTTTATTTTGATATTTATGAAATAGGAATAATTTGCTCTGTTTTATCTAGATGTGGCATCAATTGTATGACAGCTGTTTTAGTGTCAGAACAAATAGTTATATAATATAGCAAGTTACAGGAACTTTTATAATTTTATCTGTTTATCTCACATGAGTCATAGGCCTCTTATTTTAGGGTAGGCATTTTAACAGACAAGATGAAAACTCACTCATTTTATGGCTTGCCTGTTTGTGATTTTGAATGTGTTGTCAGAATTTTTGAGCTATTGTTGAGTAAGTAATATAGATATAGTGTGTATATGAAAAAGTTGCTAGCAGGGCCAGTATTTGTTTTGTTGTATTGACCTTGGTTATTTTTTTAAAGAAATGTTTTACAACGAACCAATAGATTTATGAAGGTTTTACGCATGCCCCCCTTCTGAATTTTGTCAGAGATTTAGTAGATTTTTTTTTATCATACAGTGTGTTCATGATTTTAAAGATGTCAAGTGTAATTTGTCATTTATTTGATATTCTTTATTCAAGAAATAAAAATTTGAGAGGCCATAAAGTTGTCCCTGTATTTTCACAAATAAGAGCTTTAACTGTTCTTAATGTCAATATAACCATTGTTAGAGAATTCAGAAACATGTAGTAAGCTGTATTATAAATCAGTCAAATGACAATATATAAAGTTTAAAAAACTAAATAAATTGAATGTATTATTTGTGCATAAAATGAAAGGAATAATACAGAGGACATGAATAGCAATTCATGCTTTTTGTTTGATATTTTTATATCCTATTAAAAATGAATATTATTGAAATTAAAATCAATTATACAAAAGAATTGGTATCTTGAAATCTGACAACTTTTTTTTTGGCATATTGTATTATTTCAAAGTACCATGGTATAAGGCATTGATTATTTAATGATCAGATTCCAGTTCTATTTACTGTAGAATTAAAATGTATTTGATAAAAACCTTTAATATTCCTCCCATTTAAAAATCCCAGAATATTTTAAACAGAATAGTTAAATACAGCCGGTGAGATATTGTAGTAGACTGTTTATGTATAAATCTGGTGCTCAGTGTAGTAACTTGTTTAAGATATATACAGAAGTATTAACGACGTTTGTATGGGCACTGCATGTTTAAGGGATAGACTTAGTCTGTGATGTAAACAGAAGTCAGATTTTGAAGAGTGCAATAGAAAAGGATTACCCTTAATATATCATCTTCAAATATTCAATACTTTTAAAGCTTACGTATTGATTTTGTGCCGAGGATTTTTGTGTAGACCTAGACACGCAGGCTGTCAGACATATCAGTGTATATTTAAATGCATGTTAATTGTACTGAAGGTAAAATGTTTGAATCTGACATCCAAGGAAGACTTGATTCAATAGTTTTAACAAAATTTATTGATTGATTTTAAGTGTGATCTGCTTTATCTATGTTTTTAACTAAACCTAAACTACGTCAATTTTTATATGAAATGCGTATATAAACAGCTACATTGCTTGCCACAATTAAAGATTAGAAAAGATTAGTTGTATTGTTTTGTTTTTTAATTAATCTTCTTTTAATGAAGGTTATTTACACAGGTGCTGTATGGTAGATAATTGTGAATTAGTGGACACACCTGATATTTCTTCCTCAGATGCCAGAGTTTGTTGGTTATAGTTCCTCCTAACACTGAGCGAGTTTTGGTTGCCGTAAGAATATGATGCTTATCTAATTGTAAAATTGTGCATTCACATAAATTTCTCAAATTAATACAAACAAAGATTTCTTTTGTTGGAACCAATGATTGAATTATTTTCAATTCCTCTTGAATTAAATTCCTGTATTTCCAACTTTCAGATAAGACCCTTGGTCCCAGTGAAATATACATGTGTGTCACATTCGGGTAATCTTGGTTCCAAAATTGAGCCAAATTAATAACTTGCTCTGATAAACAAATTACTTCTTTGAAATTATTGATTTGCGTCCCTCTTGTTCTACCAAAATCTGACATGAAGTTAATCTATGGATTGAAATAAATTACAAAATCAATTTTAAGGCTTTAGGTGAAACTTTTGTTGAAAACTGGGTTCTGTCTTTTTTACATAGTATTGATAAGTTCCTAAAAAAGGGTGAATCACATTGATTGTGCTGGGACAATCCTCAGCTGTGGTTTAATCCCCTCCAATTGTAAATAGTACATCAAAAATGTCCCTCCTCAGAATAATGTGACAGATAGTGATTAGGCTATAACCAGAAAGGAGTGAAATGAATTCTATAAGCTTAGAAGCATGTTTTGAGGTCTATGATACCAAGGCTCATATACCTGCACATATTGGTGAGAACTATTCAACTGTAATAACCATAAGGATAGCCAAGAATGACAAGCTGAAGTCATTTCGGCTGTCATTCAATTTTGAAAGTTGATCCTTGTCATCTTTAGTCAGTAAAAACATCCAGATATGAAACAGTTGTGGCAGACTCTGTGGTATCTTTAATTTCCACTTCACTGGGATTTAATGAGTAGACATGTGAATGGTTGTACTGGTAACAGTTTTGTCAGTTGATAAAAAAAATCTGAATGCCAAGATGAAGGCCACAGCCAGGTTTTACTTCTCATGTAAAAGTTATTTTAGAATGAATTCTGCTTCATAGAAATATTTTTAAAAGGTTGGCTAACAAAGGAGCACAATTGGTTCCTATTAGGATTCCAACACTTTATAGAAAGACTTGGTCTGCAAAGACGATATAGGTGTTGTCAATGAAAAACTGTGGAAGTATATGTCTACTTCAAAGTATTTTTATGTAGAAAAGTGATTTTAACAGAATAATTTTGTTAATGACCAATCACAATGTATGACAATTTCCGAGTTCAGATTTTATTAAAGCAGTTGAAAGTCAGCATTTCGTAAAGTCTTTGGTCATCATAATGACCTTCATAGCAAATAGATCTAACATTGAGTCATATTTTGCCTTGTAAACGTTTTTCATTCCATTGTTAGCCTTTGTTTATATACATGTACGTCATTTGATTACGGAATATTCTGTCTTCATGATCAATATTTAGGCCTAATGATGGGTATAACCGGTCGTCAGGGGATGCTTACTCCTCTTAGGCACATGATCCCATCTTCAGGATTTCCAGGGGTCTGTGTTTATAAATGCCCTATTTAAATATTTGTAGGCTTTTGAGATTGATAAACCCTTTATTGACCAAACTTGCATTTGTGAAAATCTAAAAGAAGGCACACTACCAGGCTTGCTTTGGATGCTGAATCGACTTCCATTTTCCAGATGAATGACCAGATTAAATATTTTGAAGCAGGTTCATTTTAAAGTTACTTTTACCCTTGTTGACTTTTATGATGCAACCGAGGATGCACACTACAATATCTGCTTCGGTCCTCAACTTGTAGGAGTACTTGCAAGCCCTTTCAGACTAAAATTGGGGAGATGACGGTCTAAGTTTTTAGAACTTTTTCCAATCCCTTTAACATATTGTCTACAAAATATATTCAAAATAAACGTTGCATAATTATACCGTAGGTTTTCATAATGCTAGATTATTAGTTTAGTTTGGTACTTTACTTAAAGACAAAATTAACATTTTTTGGGGTGTGCTCTATAATCTTATTAAACTGTTTTTCATTAAATGTAATGCCAGGGATAGGCCAGGGCATTTATATCCAAGATATAAATTAATAGCTTTTATATTTCATTAAATATTTAGTGAATCGAGAAATCGCTTTTGGTGAACAATTTCCTGAATTATTTAATGTCTTAAGCCTAAATCCATATTATACACCTTATTAGAACTTCTCAAAATTAAAAACACCAAAGGTATCATACGTAAAGGAAACCAAATTGCTGACTTCCAGGAAAGGTTCTTATAATGTTCTATGTCCTTATTAAAGATGCTCAAAACTAACACGGTCTCCACGTGTGGGTGTTTTCTCATCGAACACGTAGAGCTACGTAACAGAACACCTTGGGTGGCATTGGTTTTACCCAAGCTTTATAGTTTTAGCATTTTCTTAGAAACTGACAAAAAAAAAAAATCATTTGAGATCCTACACGATAACTCAAGTACACCACACAGCTTATAATAACAGAGCATGACAGTTAATGAGGAATGCCACACCATTTTATTTGATGGTTCGTGTCTTGTAGTATTGTCCAGAAACTGGGGGAGTGGATAAATCACAATGCTCTTATTGAAAAGACGCAATGAAATAAATTTTTTATTCTTTCTTTTTGCACCTTTACATGTATATCAAATTCTCAGACTATGATATTTAAAACGTCCTGAAGTTACACCAAGTTCAGTACATTTTCTGGACGATTTAAAAGACCTTTTGTACATTATAATAATGACATTGACAGTTAGATTTAAAATGTTTAAAAAATGTTTATTTTCACGCGTCTTTTCCTATTTTCAACTGTCAGAGCAGAATACCCAAATTGTTCTTGAATCTTTCAGTTATTTAAAATTCCTTTTTAGGTAAATATTTAATTGATCAAACTTATTTAAATTTATCTTATTTCATAAACATCAAATTTTTATTCAAATTGATCTTAAAATAAAACATCACAATAACTTTGACATTGAAAATAAACACATCTTTTTATTATTTCCACCCTTTTAGATAAATTATATATGAAAATACTCTTTCGAAGGCTATTTTATATTATTTTTGAATAATTAAATATTTGATGCTTGATATAACTACAGAAGACTGGCGTAGAACACGGTCAATTTCCCAATGCAAAGAGCTATGCACGCTGACTCTCGATTCCCGCCCACATGTTATACCAACATTTTAAATTAATCAATGATAGGTTTCAGAGACAAGAAACAGAGACACCATCATCAATATTTGTATCATTTAAAGACTTTATGGGAAAAAAATTGACAGAAGTCTGCACAAAGTCAATATAAAATTTAAATGCAACATAAATACATATAGAATTTTGTTTAACCTGTGATCAATTGTTCGACCTTGAGGTTCTATACAAAAACTGGGTCAGTTTTTACCTTTTTTTAAAAAAAATAAAAGTTATATACGTGAAGGAGGAAGGGCGTATCAACATTTTACGGAGACAGGTACCCAAATAGGTCAAAACGCAAAATGAAGAGGACCTGACAAAGAATTTATTTCAGAGATTCTCTCCATTGTGTTCTCTATTTTGTAAACCAACGTTTATTCGTGTGCGAGAAATATTTCGCGACCTACTTTAATTTTTCAGATGGATATTAATCACCGCAAACAAATTATTTCGCTTTGTATTTGTTTCATACATGAAAAAAGTATTAATTGATTTCAAACTGACGAATCGCAAATAAAGAATGACGCGGATAATAGTTGGTTTACAGTATATACTGTATAATTCAGTATTTCTACAGAACTCTGCGAAAATTTTAAATGTTAAGAAATTCAATTTTTGACATGAGGTTATGAACTCGCGAATATTTCATGAAGCGCGTTAGCGCTTCATGATAATAGTTTGTAGTTTATACATGAATATAAATTCCTACATTATAATTGCCATAAATTTACGCCGTTCAATTGTCATTTTTAAAACAAAACAGTGTGTACTATATTTTTTGACTTTTTGACGTCAAGAGCGGTATTATGCTAACAATTATTCATGCTTATTATACATACCTAATGTACATATTATACTGCATTTTATAGTTTGGTGTGTAAATATTTAATATAGTTTTTGAAGAGGATTTTTTTAAAGGAGCTGCATATTTTTGAGTCTATGCATTGCACTGACACATGAAAAGCTCAATGCAAATATGAACGCCCTATCTCCTCTCAATCAACAGTTATAATGACATTTTGAAAAGTAATTCAAATTTCAAGGTTAAGGTCGCAGGGTTAGAAAATATATATTTGTAGTAAGTTTGGAAAGGTCTTGTCACAAGCCCTTTCTTTTCTCTTTAAAATGTTGTGATCAATTCTAAGTAATGTTAAAATTTTTGAAAAGGTAGGTCAAACTTCAATGGCAAGGTCACGGGGTCAACATTCATAGTATTTATGGAAAGATCTTTTCACAGGTAAATTACATGTGAAATATGAAAGTCCCCATCTCTTTTTATTAAAAAAAAACAAGATGTGTTTTGAATGTTCCCCGGCGCTTTTAAAAAAAGCCTGACATGAAATCTGAGCACTGTTGCTAGGAAAAAGTAGAAATTGGTTTACTGTTGAAAAGTTTAAATATAAGTACCCATGACCAGGGCTTTGTTGTTCTTAATTTTATTTTCAACTTTTTCCTATATATGTCTATTATATATTGGCCATTGTGGCACATTTATGATGATGTGAACAAACTTAAATCTACACTACCTGTAGATTTTATAAATATGTTTGTTTATTCTTGAGGAAATTTTTAAAGAATGTTCCTTTATATTTCTATGTAAAACTTTGCGCCCATTGTGGCCCCGCCCTACCCCCGGGGGTCATGATTTTTAAATTTAAATATTGAGGATGTTTCCCCAAAGTTTCATCTTTCCCGGTACAGTGGTTCTTAAGAAAAAGATTTTTAAAACATGCCACCAAATTTTCATTAATTCCCAATTATCTCCCCTTGAATGAGGGCGTGGCCCTTCATTTGAATTTTATAATGCCCTTCACAAGGATGCTTTTGCAACAAAATAAAGAATAACAGAATATGACGGAGCTTTTTAAAAATTAACATTTATATAGGGGGACGTAAAAAAAAAAATTCTCCCACCACCAAAATTAAATGGTTAGTCCCTAAAATTTGTGTATTTGGGTTAGGGTTAGGATTAGGTCTAATTTTTGGTGTGCTTACATTGGTGCAGTTCACCAAATATCAAGTATACCTTTTATGGTTCAAAAGTTATGGTGAAGGTTCAAAAAAGCTACTTTTAGCATATAAGACACAGTCAAGGTCACAAGGTCATTGACCTTGGTGTCATGTGAAAGGTCTTTATTAGTGGAGTATGCATACCAAATATTAAGTCTCTATCTTTCTTCATTCAAAAGTTATGGCGAAGGTTAAAGTGTGCCGTCAAGAAAGCTATATTTAGCGTATAGGCCACAGTAAGGTCACAAGGTCATTGATCATGGTGTCTTTTAAAAAAGCTATATAACTTTTAAAGCTTCATTTCAATATATAGAGAGTGTTGTCAATGGTTCAAAAAATGGCATTCAGCAAAGGTTAAAGTTTGCAAGAAAACCTCTATTTTTAGCATATACGTCACAGTCAAGGTCACAAGGTCATTGACCTTGGTGTCATTTGAAAGAGCTTCATTAGTTGATTAAGCATACCAAATACGGGTATGTATCATTTTTTTTCAAAAGTTATGGCGAAGGTTAAAGTTTGCATTAAACAGACAAACAGCTAGACAGACAGTGTATACGCCTGTTCTTTACATAATATAGGTATGCTGACAGTCGAGAATTTAAAATGTTCCCTCTCTTTCGCGAAAGCCTTAATAAAATCAGAAAATGCGAAACTTGCTAGCTACCTTAGCTTTTATTTTATGCCTTTTGAAAAGCCCTTTGCTATTGTTATTGAAAGTTGTTAACATTCCATGATGATAATATAAAGGTTTGATTGATTATTCTTTATTATGACTATAAATATATATATTTTTAAATGCATTATCATAATTTACCCGAGTTATTTCATTCATTTTGCAACAAAAAATGGAATAAATTGAATTTTTTTTATGATAACATTGATTACAATATATGTATCAAAATTAAATGTCTTATTTCTACTTTTCTGTAATTCTTAAAGAAGAACTCAGCCAAAATTTTTGGGTCCACAAATCCTTTCAAAATTCATCGCACACGTATGTACCAGGAAGTTAGTGGGAGTGAACAAACTCGGAACAAATACTTATCGGTAGCGAATTGAATAAGCACCCGAACTTGCTTGTTGATTCGTGGAAAAAGGTCAACTTTGTGACGTGTTAATCAAATATTAAGGATTTTTATAAATTTATACAGCAACAATTTAAGTGACTTTTAAAGCTTCGTTTCAATATATAGAGAATGTTGTCAATGGCAAAAACGTGTCATGAATTTGTTCAATTTAACCGAATTTACTCTGATCTCATTTACATCCCAGTTCAAAATAAGTTACAAGTGTATTTATTTGTAATTTTCAAAACTCTATTTTTATTTATTATCGGTCACAACACAGTGTGTTTGTTCGTTTACATAATATATGTATTGTTATATCTTCTATTTTAACTTTTCAGAATGGGTTTGAGGAGTGTCATTTATTTGATCCACAAATCCTTCAAGATTTAGGGTTTGAGGATGAGAAATGTGCCAGTTACAAACCGGAAATTTTAAACAAAACCCAAAAGGAAGGGGACTACAATTCTCTGAATTTGTTGGTACACCAAGTATATCTGATTATGTACATTATTTTATTTAAGCAGCTATGTTAAGTTTTTTTTGGCCCATTGTTTACAACTTATACCCTGTTGATTTTCTTGGGGATCAGGTTACCTGTCTCTCCTCACACACCTAACAAAGGTTATTCCTTTTAAGTATATTAATGCTGATTTATGATATTTATTGCCAAAATAAAAATTTTCATTTTAATTATTTTTTTGCACTGTAAATTTATATCCGATGTGGGATATGATATTACTGTAAATGTATTATATTTCTGTAGGAAACAAAAACAAAAACTAATACATTATGCTCTAAATACTAGTCAGCTAGTGCATGTATTTGTCAAACACCATAGGGACTTTTCGACAGAACAAAGAATATTGCTGTTTTGATTAATGTAGAGTAATCATGTTCTAAGGCCAGTATCTTGTCATTTATTTAAAAAAAATTTTTTTTTACAAACTGACACTTGATCATGTTAGTTTCATGTAATTCTCAGGCATATTGACATTCTGAATGATTTAAATTTCAGAACGATTCCAGCTAATGAAATCCCAGCCTAACCTATACTACACTGTGGTGATAGAGGACACAGTCACCAACCAAGTAGTCGGATCCGCCACTCTGGTGAAGGAAATGCACTTTATACGACAGTGTGCTTCTGTATGTACATGTGATAAACATATCCCTAAAAAGCTTCATTTCAAAGTTTTGAGTGCAAATAATTCATTTAAATTATGTCTTAAATCATACCAATTTTGTAAAATTTGAAAAGCATCAATGCAACCAATAATTTCCTTCCATCATTGCAGAGAGGCAGAATAGAAGATGTGGTTGTGAATAGTTCATATCAAGGAAAACAGTTAGGCAAGCTGTAAGTTACAGTTAAGTTATAATTGAGTGTCTAAAGGAAATCATAGGTTATAGGTCATAACTCTAGTCCTTATATAAACCCTATGGTCCTTAGATCCTATATTAATTAAACATGATAAGCTCATCTGAACCAAAGTTTTGAATTTATACTACAACGAAGTTTGGTGATATAGGACACCTTGTCACCAACCAAGTAGTCTGTCCGTCCGCCGTCCGTCTCTAGTCCGAAGGAAATGCATATCTTTCTTACAGAGGGACATTAGTGCTTCCACACTAAGATTGCTCATGACCTAAGGGTGTGTCATGACCTTGAAAGGTCATTTGGGGAAGTTAAAAAGAAAAATTCATTTTAAAGTTTCTTATTGATAAACTTTTTATTTCACACAAAGATTAATGACCCAAGGGTGTGTCATGACCCTGACCCAAGGTCATTTGGGAAAGTTCAAAGTCACAGGAAGAAAATTTTCAAAAATCATGTTTGATACATATCTTCTATGGATAAATTTGGTAGGTTCTCATTTCACACAAAGATTGCCCATGACCTAAGGGTGTGTCATGACCTTGACCCAAGGTAATTTGGGAAAGTTCAAGGTCACTGGAAGAAAATTTTCCCTGTCCGGTCCATATCTTTCTTATGGATAAACTTGAGGTTTTTATTTCACACAAAGATTGCCCATGACCCAAGGGTGTGTCATGACCTTGACCCAAGGTCATTTGGGGAAGTTCATGGTCACTGGAAGAAAAATATCAGTTCATGTCCGGTCCATATCTTTCTTATGAATAAACTTGGTTAGTTATCACATTTCACACAAAGATTGCCCATGACCCAAGGGTGTGTCATGACCTTGACCCAAGGTCATTTCTAGTTCAAGGTCACTGGAAGAAAAATACAAACCCGGTCCATATCTTTCTTATGGATAAACTATATTCTCATTTCACTGAAAGATTGCCCATGACCCAAGGGTGTGTCATGACCTTGCCATTAATTTCACTGGAATAAAAATTTCATAATTGGTGTTTGATACATATTTTTATTATGGAAAAACTTACTTCTGAAAAACCCAGCGGGGGGTATTTTGTCCCGTTTGGACAGTTCTGGTTTTTAGTTGCTTTTAGCTCACAAGTACATTCATTAGTTTAAAAGTGTATTTAACATTTATGTATAAAATTAAGATACATATGTATTCCCCTCTAATTTTCTCTTTGTCTTCCTTGCAGACTGGTAGATGTTTTAACACTACTGAGTAAGAAGGTTGGCTGTTATAAGGTATCCCTCGAGTGCCTGGACAAAATGGTCCCATTTTATTCCAAATTCGGATACGTTAAGGAAGAAGGACAGAATTACATGTGTCGGCGATACATTCCTAAATAGGTCAAAGGTCAAGGCCAGGAGGAGGGAACTGATGCGGGACTCTTTTGTAGAATCTCTTTACGTAATGTCTAGATCTCTCTTCAGATCTGCTGTTATATACTAGTATACAGTAAAACAGGCTTATAGTGAACCGGCTTAGAATGAACTGATGCTTACAGCAAAGTTATGTTCATTCCCCATGGCTTTAAAATATTTTGGGAACTTAACAAATATAGCAAATACAGTAAAACTCTTTTAATACAAACACAGTTATTGCAAAGTCACAGATATAACGAAGTTATCTTGGATCCCAAGCTGTATAAATTTAAAGAATACCTAATAATATATGGAAATATACCGAAGAACCACGAACGATAGTATTGTTCTCCCGCCTACCTCTAAGTCAATTCTCAAAAGTTAACATATTCGAACGATTTTCGAAATTTTTATAGATTTTTATATGAATTTTCATAAAACGTTACTTATTTGGGATACCAAAGAGAGATAACTCTATAATTTTGGTTAAACTTGTGTTTTTCACTATAGAAATCAATGGAAAACGGAAAATATTTTTAAAACATCTTCCCCCCCCGTGAAACAAAAATTCCTTTTTACAGGTAATATGGACTGTCATTTTACAAATTTATACCAAAGCTTTTTGTGTTTCATGGGGGGGAACATATGTTTATAGACAAAAAACGAAAAAATGCTGATTTTTCACCAATTTTTAAGCTATTTACAACTAAATAATTGTATTTTATTTATTTATATATGTTTTATTTATTTGCGTAAAACATAAGAAAAGATATGAAATACATTTTATGATATTTAAGAATATTTCAAAATATGGTGATTCTTGAAAGTTCCATTTCACCAGAAAATATCGCCTACCCCCCTTTTTTCAACAGCTGGAATTAATGATAATTTACTATCTAGCACTGGAAATAAAATGATTAATCAATTACCATAGAACTGTTCTTTGTATTAAACAAAGATTTAATGGCCAAATTGCCATTAAAATTGAATTTAATGGGTACAAAATGTAGGCGGGAATCAAGAGTTAAGAGACTTAGAGTTCGTAGTTCTTTAGGATATAGCGAAGGTACCAGCCACTTTGCTACAACTGAGTTTTACCGCATTGTTTATAAACAAGCAAAATGATCCATCCATGACATTTGTTATAAGTGTGTTTTACAGTAGAAGACTGTGATATTGATTTTATTTATTCTGTGGGAAAAAATGTCCGAGATCTGATTTATTCTGTTCTTTTCACCAGCATTGATGCATAATAATCAAGGCCAAAAACTCTCTTTTCTGTGTACTGGGAAATCGTGTATTGTCATGTTTTACTATTGCTGGCAATAGTAATCGTACCTACATGTACTTCATGTATAGATGAGTATTGTGTAAGTGTAAAACATGAAATATTGCATAATTAAGTCTCAAAGAAGATATGGCTCAATATTTTCCAGTGAGTTCTATATGAAATCCTGTCTTGGTGCATATATTGTATGTCAGTTGACATCCACGATTTGAAATCGGATACACTGAGTTTAGTTCAGAGGTTTGACGTTGTCATATTTATTGGTGAGATATATTTATAGCATTGCATGTGTTCTTTTCACAGTTGGGATTATTTTTTCATTTTTTATTTTTGTTTGTTTAATCTGCAAGATTGTTTTATTAAGGCTTCATGTTTTAATAACTTTTATTATGTCACAGGTTTTTTTTCCAATTCATTGTATTGATGTTTACTGTTGCCATAACAGTAATTATCTTCTCGTATTTTGTCATGGAGGTCATTGTCTGGCATAATGATATACATGTATCCATACAGCATCCACATGCATGTCAATCTTTGGGAGGCTTGTGAATTTTACTTCATGTACAATGTTGAGTGTTTACATTTGGCCAATATTGAATAGAATGCCATATGATCATATTTTCATGTGTATGTATTGAACTCTTTCCTACTTGTAAACCAAAGCTTCATTTACTCCTGTATTATAGAAATACTGTGAACCATTCATATAAAATTTTCAAGTTCTTGTCAATTCACGAAAAATTAACCTCTGTGAATTAAAATGATTCCTTGTTAGTTGTGTGACATTCCTATTGTTCCCGAATCAGGCTTTCACCCAGAAATGACTTCCCCAAAAACCTAATCCATGATAATTTACCCCTGTAATTTAGATTTATTCTTCATTATCTGGCAGTTAGTTGTGTTCAAGCTTTGACAATCCCAGGACACTTCGATCAGACATTCCCTCCAGAGTGTACGCTGTAGATATTATGTATGTTATTTTACTTACAATATTGATTTTACAACTTAATTATTGTGATTTATCAGACATAAACTTCTGAATCAGATATTATTTTTATATCATCAGTAATAATTATGATTGTACTCTGTCACACTAGTGAAATGATTAATTGTGTATCTTAATTCACATGTACATGTATTTACGTTGTATATTTTGTAACATTTATAATAATGATTTCTGAACTAATCTAATAGCATGTTGATTTAAACAATATTTATTCAGAATACTGAATAGATTGGGCAACAGGCAAACTGCCTATAAATACCCTTTCTATAAAATAGATAGTATGTTATCATGAAAGATCTTAGAATTAAATAAGAATAATTTTTATGTCTATGTATTGAGATGGAACTAAGGGGCAATATTAAACTTTGGTTGTGTTATGTTTTTTTTAATTATATGTAATCAGGTCAGAGCCTATGTTCCACTCAACAAAATGAGGTTTTCGGTTTGTTTTTATGTAAGATTAACAATTTTTTCCCCCAAAACTTGATGTTTCACTAAGAGATCATGTTGAACGAACAATCTAGCTACATATCAGTATTGTTGTAGTCGTGAATTTCAGAATATCTTAATATAAAGGTCCAACCCACATAAAGAAAACAAAAGATTTTTATTGTCTTCCATGTTTACATGTAGTGTTTATTGCATTGTGAATACAGGGCATTTAGACGGCTTCTTGGTGTTAAACAATTTGGTTATGGTATCCCTGACAGTTAAGTATTGTGATGTATTGCTTTAAATTATGGATTCTAGAATTGGTTTTAGAACAGCTTTAATTACTTTGACAGTAAAGCACTTGTAATTTGATTGACTTTATCTAGGAGACAGTTGCATGAGGTATCTACAGTTTTCTTAGATTCATTTTTTTAAAAATATCTTTGTGCCATATACATATGGTAATGGTAAAGTACGCATTTCAATTTTTATGTAAATTGTAAGATTATATATTATTATCCTTATTAAAATTATATACATGTATAAAGAAACCTCTAAATATTTGCTTTTCCTGTAATATAATTTGATTGGCAAACCAAAAAGATAAAGTAATGCTGTACCATATTTTTTTTCAATCATCAGAACAACAAAATTCCACAAATGCAAAATACTTTAAGTACTTGTAAATCAATGCATGTGTAGTATTATAGTGCGAACAGTTCTCTGAAGAGATAGAGGAATTTAAGTACATAATTACTGTATTTATTGATATGTACTGTGGAACAGATTCTGCTTTCATTTGCTGAAAAATAAATTATCCAAAATGTACTTATTATACAAGCACATTAGAAGGGGAAATAAAACCAGCATTCATAGCATGTTACGAGTTTCTTGTTTTTACAATGTCTATATATAGGTTTATTTTACATGTATGCTGTTCTTTAGAAGTCTGCATAAAATGCCACTGCACCAGAAAAGAAAAGTTGTGAAATTATTTTCCTTTACGAGGGTCACTCAATTGAAATCGGATCATGGCCCCTAAGGATAGAATGGGCTTACAGTAGGAGGTCAAATTATTAAAAAGGTCAAATTGCAACAGAAATATCAAGTGAAAATCATAAAAATATGATTTTTAATAATTAAAAATACATGTATTGATATGCAAACATCCTTGCAGGCATCAAGTTGGAATGTCTCGCAATTGACTCAAAATGTACATCATCAGTGCAAATATCAAATGTCAATGCAGAAATGAGTATTAATATTTTATTACCTTTTTCAATATCATGATTTTCATTAAAATTCTTTCAAATACAATTCATCGTTAACAAATGTCGTGCAGGCCATTATTAAGTAATGACATGGCATACACAGTATATCACATCATGATCAATAAATACCTGTTCTACCATAAAAACAATATGGAGTTAAAAATTTTTGGTATTCACACACACAATAAAATGATAAACAAGATTTTTGTTTCTCAGTAGACATTAGTGACGTAGTCCTCCACCTGATAAAGTTCATACGCGTGATTTTCCTCATGATTCTCGTCCCGGAGGAGAGCGATGTAATCTATCTCGAGGTGGAACGGGCCATCAACATTGTCCATCAGATTTATACAGAAGAATCCCACTTCATTAAGATCCATAGGGGACTGCTTATCTTGTACCGTACCCTTGTGGCTTAGGTAGAACTTGCTGAATGGAATCTGAAAGTTGCAAAAAGACAGGAATGGTGTAAATAAATAATACTAGGCTTAAGTGCTGTTTGCATCATTTTTAAATCATTTTGCTGCTATGAACTTGAAAAGATATTGAGGGTAGAAAATATGGCATAAATTTAAAAGAACAAATTAGTAATTTTAAGTGAAACGAGATGTTTGTAAAACACTTATGCCCCCTCCCCAAAATAATTGGAATTTTTCTACCGTTAAGTCCCAGGGACATAACTCTGTAAAAATGGCTCGATCAAATCCATAACTCAACTTGGTCTAGATATTTTCATGATAAATCTGTATACTGAATTTAATTTCAACTGGTGCAAACTCTGCAAAGAAAATGAACGGAAACTGCAAATAATTGAATTTTATTAGTCTAAGGGGCATAACTCTATCCAAAATGGCTCGACCATATCCAAAACAAAAATTTACCATATATATATATTTATGATAAATTTGTATAGCAAATTTCATTTCAAAAGAAGCAACCTCTGCAAAGTAAATGAATGGAAACTGCAAATAATGGGAAATTTTTTGGAAGCAAAACTCTGTTCAGAATGACCTAATCATACCCAAATCAAAACTTGACCTAGATATTCTTATGATAAATCTGTATATCAAATTTTATTTGAATATGTTCAACCACTGTGAAGAAAATGAATGGAAACTGAACGTGGACCAACAGACAGACGGCGACTGACAGACGGCAGCAAAGCAATATGCCCTCCCTTCTTTGAAAGGGGGCATAGATATTTAGTTAATTTGTCAAATGAAGAATGAAATGACAAGAAAAGGTTTTGGGAGGTACTACCTTAACAATTTGCCAGTATGGACCTCCTCGGGTAAACATGGGATAGTGGTACTGGTCATTAGCGGTCAGTCCCATTGTAAAGTCTACCACGCCCGTCCTCTTATAATTTGTCTGTAAGCCCAGACCGTACGCACGTCCATCACCCCTCATACGTATCACAAGGTGGGTGAAGTCTGACCAGTCGTAGTTCATACGCATTGTCTACAAGTACATTTACAGGAAATACATATACATTGAAAAACAATAAGTCAATTTATTAAAGCAATATGAGCCGTATCTTCGAAAATTTTATTTTGCTGGTAAAATGTGCTATCATGATTAATTTGTATGTAATTTAAACCCTTATGACCAATAAGCCCAAAATAAAGTTTAAAAATGTTTCAGAAGAAATATTTCTGTACAATGAACATACAGTTTTATATATTAAGAAATCATTATTGTACAGGACAACAATAATTCAATTTTGCTTCAATCAAAGCTAATAAAAAATTTTCCATCACGAATATGAACAACAGAAGTTTATAAATGATTTATTTTTCTGTCATTAAATTAGTTAATCACAAATTTGCAATAAAATTTTCTGATGTCAAACATGCAGCTCATATTGTTTTAATAAACAAGAGGCCCATGGGCCACATCGCTCACCTGAGAAGCTTTGGCCATTCTGTTCTTTACCAGATTTCCTCCTTGTAATACATAATGAATCCCTACCCTACCCCACTGATCATAATTTAGACATTTTGAAATCTACATTAACCCAGGATCCTTCCATGTGCAAATAATTTTCAGCTTTTCTGGCCCAGTGGTTCTTGAGAAGAAGATTTTCAAAGATTTTTCCTATATATTTCTATGTAAAACTTTGATTCCCCATTGTGGCCCCGCCCTTCCCCCGAAGGTCATGATTTGAACAATTTAGAATCTACAATACCCCAGGATGCTTCCACATAAGTTTCAGTTTTTCTGGCCCAGTGGTTCTTGAGAAGAAGATTTTCAAAGATTTTTCCTATATATTTCTATGTAAAACTTTGATTCCCCATTGTGGCCCCGCCCTTCCCCCGGGGGTGTTGATTTGAACAAATTAGAATCTACACTTTACCAGGATGCTTCCAGATAAGTTTCAGCTTTTGTGGCCCAGTGGTTCTTGAGAAGAAGATTTTTTAATGACCCCACCCTATTTTTGTCTTTTCTTTATTATCTCCCCTTGTGAGGAAACTTGGCCCTTTATTTTAATAATTTAAATTCTCCTTCACCCAAGGATGCTTTGTACCAAGTTTGGTCAAAATTGGCCCAGTGGTTCTTGAGAAGAAGTCGAAAATGTGAAAAGTTTACAGACGGACGGACGACGGACAACGGACAAAATGTGATCAGAAAAGCTCACTTGAGCCTTTGGCTCAGGTGAGCTAAAAACCTTCAATGATCGTATACCCCTTTTCAGAAAATGCATGCAGTTATACATGTACAGGAAAAAATACTGTCAGACTCTGGATTGACAGGTGTGTTTAATTAATTGGGAAGAATAAATACTACATCTGTACCTGACTTGCAATGTGGATGTTATGAATACCGTACCTGACTTACAATGGTGATAAATATGAATACCGTACCTGACTTACAATGGTGATATTATGAATACCGTACCTGACTTACAATGGTGATATTATGAATACCGTGCTACCTTACTTACAATGTGGATATTATGAATACCGTACCTGACTTACAATGGTGATATTATGGATACCATACCTGACAAACAGGACTTCTGAGTTGGCAGTAACCTGCTCTGGTTTGCTCTCCATCTTTTGGCACTTCTGTGTTCAAGTTTCCATAAAACAGGGCCCTCTTGTTTCTACTGAGAGCCAGATACGCTCGACTGAACCCCTGCTTATTATCCGAGTCTGTCGTCACAATCCAGTCATTCAACTTATCCTCACTGTCAAATTTCCAGAAGTAATCATATTCACCATGAAGCACTACGAGTTTATTTTTACAGGAAAGTGTTTCTTTGATTGACCTGTCTATTTTCCTGAGTGCTCTCGGAATGTTGTCCTTAAGCCACTTAGCTCTCTCAGTATCTGTCTTTCCCCGAAACTGAGGTCTTCCTTGAAAATCTATAGAGATTGTTCTTTTACCCGACCTTTCGAACGATGGGAGAGGATGAACAAAATCTCGTCTGCACAGTTGACAGAAGGAACGCCTCAGAAACATGTTTTATTTCTTTATACCATACCTGAGTAAATATATATACAGAATATACTTGTCATATACTTTCTGATATCAATTGTTGTTGTCTGTAAGAAAATTTTTTACTATATACTGTAGCTGTTTAGGTATTTCCCATTTTCAAAATTAGTGCATATGTACTTAGGACACATTTTCAAGAATAAAAAAACACGAACTGCTCATTTATTCAATTAAGAATGAAAGGCGCCACTCTGAACGCATCAGTTTACTGTAGTCTAGATAGATACTTTTGTTTTTCATCAATATTTCATTTAGCGATTCAAAAACAAACTTTATTCTGCATGAACAAGAAGGTGTGGAATCTAGTCACTGTATGACATCACTTATCTTACAAGGAAGTACGGCCGCCGATAAAGTGTTACATACCCAAACACCCCAGGGCCTGAGAGTGACTAAAATGGGTAGCGAAACCCGGGCCGGGCCGGGAATTTCGAAACTCAAAACCTGGATTTTTACTATTACGAAATAAATACCTGTTCTTTTTTTTATGAAATTTTCGGACATAGTTTATAGCTATACGAATTGCCTTCGCTGAGAGTTTTATCTCAAAATGTTTTGTTTTTCCATGATTATCGCCGATTGTCATTTCCCAGGTGACTAAAATGGGTAGCGAGCCCGGATTACTCATTTTGGCGATTTTAAGCTTAATGCATCGAAAATGTATATGATATTTGCATTTATTGGTTGTTAATTAACTTCAAATAGTTAAATTTTACAACTATTTTGAAATTAAATCTCAATTATTAGGGGTTTTGTCATATTTTATAGACCCGGGACAGTTCAAAACCGGACGCGTTTGCCCGGGATAAACTTAATAATTCCGGATTGTCAGAGAAAGAATGTATATAAAAAATGAATTGAAAAAAAATTAACAAAATATGCAGCTCAAAGCACGGTCAAATTATATTTTAATTATATGTCATTGGAAAGTTTTTTCAGCACATTAGCTTGATGTTCAGGTACAAATTTGGAATTAATAACCAGTGTAATGCCAGCACATCTGGCTTGGGAGATTCATTATGACTAATTAAGATTTAGCAAGTATGATAATATCTGCACAGCTGGCTTGGTATACAGATATTAGCTGGGGGTTTTAATTAATTTAAAAGTCTGAGTACGTGTTCATATTGTTCAATTTCCATTGGGATGAAAGTGAATAGATTTAACAATTATTTTAATTGGGTGCCACAGTTATTCTAAGATACCCTATATATATCTTGTCAGTATCAGCTGGTGTTTCAATACTTAGTTCCGACCACTGTGTGATGTACACACATTAACGCACTTCAGATTCTCACGAATCTCAAATCAATAGGTATGCAGGTTTATGTATTATTCAAATAAAAATTAAAATACCAATGTATGTTGACTTTCAACTCATCGCACTGGAAACATTGAATTAATATGCTGTCTATCACACACAATTACTAGCTGGTAGTAAATGATGAAATTGTCATATATTTAAAATTAAACAAAACAGCATATTAATTTGATGCAGGTATAGTATAACATGTATGGATACCTAACGGTGACAACTAAGTACATGTCTACGTTATTTTTCCACACCACACACATCTCCTTTCATATCTGTGTCCAAGTTCCTTCGGGAGCTTCTGGGAGGAGATAATGCTGGACCCGGGGTTAACTGCAATATAACTGTATATGTTATATGAAGTTTTCACCCATTGCACGTCCTAACTCCCAGCCAGGTATTACAAGGAAAGGAGATGCTATTTTTTTCTGTAAGAAATTGGAGAATGACTAAGTTCGTCACTAAGTTTAAGAGTATAAGTAGTAAAGTAAAAGAATGATATGGAGTACAATACTAGTACTTGGATAAGAGGGTTACTATAAGGAATTAGAGGATGATGTGTAAGTTTAAGAGTTAAAGTATCAGGAGTAAGGTATAAGAATGATATGGAGTATTTGGAAAAGAGGGTTACAGTACTATAAGGATCGAATAAGAAAATAGAAAAGGTGTTGAATAAGTTTGTGTCTTGGTATCAGGAGATTACAGAGTGGATGGGGATTTGGATTTAAAATTAAAATAAATTAAAACTAAAATAAATTTACCGTAATTTTTTTTATGAAATGTATTTCTTTTGTATATATTTATTTATTTTTTGACATCGACATTAAAAGAATAATTTCAGAATTTCAAAGAGGTTTAAGTGACACCGACCCAAAAAGAAGATGAGGAGATGGATTTGCAATTTAGTAATTATTATTAGTAATTGTATTATATTTAATCTTAGTAAAATGAAAATAGAATAATGTCAACTGTACTCTAATTATTTTTTACTATTATTTGTCGTTTTAATAATTGTTTTTTTATTTCATATAACTATAAATACAAATAATTATATTTATATAATCCAATATAATCGTGATGAAAGAAATAAGATTGTGAATATTTTTATGATATTTTGTGAAAGTGAAACTAATGAGTGTTATTATTTTGACTTTCAGGATGGAGCAGAGTGTTTTAACTGCAAAGGTTTATAGGGTGCAGTCTTCAAAATTATCTAGCAAAGAGGCTTGTAGCATTCTTCAGAATCATGATCAAGAATTAATCTCAAAAATCCCCCCAGTACGACCAAAGGCAGGCGAGATTTATCTTATATCTAGTGAGGGAGATGACAGAAAAATAAATGACTGGTCTCATGACGGATATCAGTGGGTTAACAAAGGAGGAGATGGCTATCCAAGGAAGGAGAAAATAATGTGGAAGAAATACTACAACATAAGTAGCATGCCTGGGGACAAAAATGGCTCAGCTGAGTTCCAGAGAGCATCTTTCAAGCTAGTTGAGAATTCTTCTTTAGTACTCGTACACTACACTGGGGATGAAACTACATATGTGCCAAGACCCCATGGGAATCAAAAATCACAAACAGGAGACTTTGTGTCAACGTTGCCCTCTGTATTGTCACAGATAAAGGAGAAATCTGTTTAGAACAAACCACAGGAGGTGTACAGAAGCATGCTCTTAGAGAACACCGTTAGTGGAGAGTACCAAGGTGTACTAAATCCTAGAAATGCCAAGCAGATTAGGAATATGCAGACAAATATGAACAAGGCCAGAAGGTTATCTCACGATGAAATTTATAACACACTACAACTGGCATACCATCTGGATGATTTCGTGCATCATTTTTCAATTTTTCCTGATTTGCAATGCTTTGTAGCAAACAAAGATCTCCTGCAAGACTTAAATAAAGTTCTTCAAGTCAAATCAGATGAGGTTCCACTTTTGTCATATGACACTACCTTCCTTATTGGGGATTTCTATGTTTCAGTATTAGTTTTCAAACACGTTTTATTTCAGAGCAACCCATCCATTCCAGTGGCCTTCTACATTCACGACAGGAAATCGGAGGAAATACACCACGACTTCTGGAGAAAAATTGCCACACTTGTGCCAAACATCAATAGGGCATCAACTGTCATTGTGACTGATAGGGAGAAGGCAGTTGTAAATGCAATTAAGAAAGTAACCCCAAATGCAGCATTAATCCACTGCTGGAACCACATACACAGTGATGCTAAACACTGGATCAAACAACATGGTGGCAAAATAGACGACCAACTTGTCTATGTCAGCAATTTGAGGGAACTGCTTCAGACTGAAAATGAAGATGACTACAATGAAAAGTTAGAGGAAGTATCACAGTTCTGGAGTAAACCGTTCCTAGAATATTACAATGGGAAACTACACAAGGACATAATTCAGCATTCCTCAAAATGGGTTTTGGAAGAACACAAGGTTTACGACCCTTATTCCGGTGTGACCAACAACATGTCAGAAAGCATGAATGCAGTCATTAAGAGGATGATGCAGTGGAAACAAGCTCCATTAGATGCTACAGTACTGGCCTTTAATTATCTACAGAAGTTTTATGTATACGAGACAATGAGAGGACTTTGTAGTATAGGAAATTACAGGCTCAAAAACATTCACTCAGGTGCTGCCGTTGATAAGTGTGATCTAGCCTTCCCAAATGATGTATGCGCCCCAGAGAAAATTGTAGACCTAGTGAAAGGAAAGTTGGAAGAGAAAGCTAAGGAAGTTGAAGAAGAGAAAGAACAAGAGGTAGATCTGCCAAACAATGCCACTATTATTGACGAGAAAGAGCAACAGAGTACGACCCAAAGATCCCTGGCAATGGCTGCTGTGAAAGACAAAAGGGTATTCCACGTTCCAGAAGCAGGATCATTTGTTGTGAAAGGTTCTAATGGGGATAATTATAGCGTTTCTTTATTTCCAGAAAAATGCCAATGTCCCTCCGTCGGCACATGTTACCACATCATGGCAGTGAAAATGAGTATCGGAGAGGAAAATATTGAGGAAAAACGCATATACAATTTGACACAGCTGCGGAGAAACAACAGGAAAAGGGTAAACAAAAAGGCAGGCACCAAAAAACCAAGACCATGCGACAAAGAGGTAACAGTCATTGCTGCACCAGATTCCTGCATCAAGAGAACAGAAGAATGGACGGATGATATTTTGCCTTCACCAGTGGCAACTTTAACACCAGTGTGTGAAAAAATGGATGGACATGACACAGCTTCAATTCTAAAAAGGAAAAGGAATGACTGCAAACCAACTGCCAGAAAACGCATAAAATTTGAGGACGAGAATTTCCAAGAGAAGGTAAAGGAAATGACATACATTGAGGAGAGTGAAAATCCAGGTGCGGAAAATTGGACTGAAAATGGCAAACACATTCTTACCATCAAACACAAAAATGACATCCAGAACAATGCCATGCTGTGTAGTGATGTAATTAACTTTGCTCAAACCATCTTGAAGGAACAGTTTCCACAGATAAACGGATTTCAACACACTGGATATGCACCAGTAATAAAGGAAGGAAATTGGGAGTACAAACTACAGATGTCACCGGAGAAAGCCCCTATAGCTCAGATCCACCATACTGGTCATCAACACTGGATTGCTAGTCTACAAATGAAGGATACTGACAAAGTTTTGATTTTGGATAGCTGCAATAAAAAAAGAGATTACATATCACAATCAACACAGCTACAGCTGGGGAAGATGTATGGAAGGGAAAAAACAAATTTGAAAGTTTCCATCTTGGAGGTCCAACAACAAACAAATGGTGTTGACTGCGGTGTGTTTGCGATTGCAAATCTAACAGATTTTTGCATTGCAGAAGATGTCAAAGACCAGCCAATACAGTTTGACACGGAGAAAATGAGGGATCATTTGATAAAATGCCTGGAAGAAAAAAAATTTGAACCATTCCCTAAAAAGCAAAAGCAGAAGAAACGCCTGAGTTTGACAAAGAAGCGAGAAAACATTCAGAATATCAGTATAGACTGTGCAGCCCGGTGTAGCCTTCCAAATGTGTATGATGACATGATTGTCTGTGAAAATCCATCTTGTGGACAATGGTATCATCTCCGCTGTGTTGGAATCCAGGATCCAAAAGAGAGTCTCATCTTCATTTGCCCATCTTGTGCTAACTGAATAAATAAAAATGAATTGAAAAATGAATTGTGTTGTTTTTGTTTTTAATGGGATATCATAGTGCTTTTTTATATAACTTGACAATTGTAAACCGAGTCTGTGCCCTGGTAGGGCGTTGTAGAAATACAATAAGAACGGTTTGCATGTAACTATGTAAATATAGTGCTTAGAACTTTAATAAAATGAAATAAAAGCATTAAAACCTGTCTTTTCTTTTTATACTTATTTTTTAATTAGTATTGCATAAAGTCTTAGTGCTTTAGAGTTTAGAAGTTTGATTGATAGTCAGATGAAATATAAACCGAGTCTGGACCCTGGTAGGGTGTTGTATTTTATACAATAAGAACGGTTTATGTTTTAAGTTTAAAAAATTAAAACATTATAACATTTAAAAAAGTTATGTTTGCATGCATAGATATTGTATATAACAAAAGGAGGGATGGGGGTGGGTATACAATAGGCTCAAATGAGGATACCTCCGCGTGGTTTGGGCTGGGCAATGTCACGAAAGTGATAGCTAACATCCTCTGGTAAGTATTCCGGAAATAAAAGGTTCGTCCCGGGTGAACGCTTCCGGTTTTGACCAATCCCGGGTATTCAAAAAATGCTTATATTCTTAATAATTGGGATTGATTACCGAAACAGTTAGACGTTTTGGGTAGTTTAAGTTCAATTTCAAAGACCCAAATGAAATAATTGTAAATATGCTGCCGATATTAAGTTTAAATCGCCAAAATGAGTAATCCGGGCTCGCTACCCATTTTAGTCACCTGGAAAAGGACAATCGGCGATAATCATTGAAAAACACAACATTTTGACTCAAAACTCTCAGCGAAGGCAAAACGTATGGTTATAAAACATGTCTGTAAATTTCATGAAGAAAGATTGAGTATTTATTTCGTAATTATCAAAAACCCGGTTTTGAGTTTCGAAATTCCCGGCCCGGCCCGGGTTTCGCTACCCATTTTAGTCACACTCCCAGGGCCTACGGACGATGTCACATTTCTCACATCCGAATGTCCTCTGCATGTCAGTATCCCGAACCCGAGCCTAAGGCGTTTTCGTAAACAAGCATTGATTCTGTTGACTAAGAGGAAAATAACATAATAAAGTTTTAAATTTTAATAAATACAGGATTAGAAAGTTGTATCATTTCAAATATATTAAAAGTTTGTCCGGTAAACAAAATATTATCGGGATCGACATTTGGATATCCCCCGTCGCATTATTTCCGGTTCTTCCTGGAATGTCCGGTGTTGAATACTTTTGACAGCTGTTTTTCTTGTAAATATTCAAAACAATGGGCAGTAGGGCATCTATCCAGCTCCAGGAAACTGAATTAAATGAAATTCAGTCAGAAACTGGCTGTAAGTAATATGTGTTGACTACAAAAACACACAAATTTCATACAAAACTATTTTTTATCAAATAATTATGAGAATATTTACATTAAAATGATAGTTACTGATTTGTAATGTTTTGTAACGAAGGCTTTGCTCAGGACATTGATTTATATATATGCAGCATAATACACTGTACCCATCTTTTCTATTTTTGCAGTTTCACACAATCAGATTGTACGTCTGTATAGTCGATTCACAAGCCTGGATAAAGGGGCTATAGGATGCTTGAGGTAAAGTTTGATTAACAACACTCTAGATAAGTAGTTGGATTTGTGTTTAAGTTATGTATTGATGAAGACCCTTCAAGAAAATAAAAAACTGCTTCAAATGCCGTCATTTTGACAGGTGGAAAGTTTGACAGTTTCCTTATTGAAAATTTGGGAAGTTACAATGTCGATGTTACTTTTCATGTTTCTCTTTAACGATAACTAGTGAAAGAATTGAAAACAAAGATGATAATTATTTATTCGCAAATTTTGTTTTGTACATTTTTGACACTCACAATTTAGAGTAAATGTATCTTTGATCAAAGTTTAATAAAAAGTAATTGGCTTAACTCTGGTTGCAAGATGAAATCAAAATAAAACATTATTTTATGTTATAATACTATAGCTTCATTGTTTATTTCTTATGTCATGTTTATGCAGCCGTGAAGATTTTCTGAGGATTCCTGAGTTAGCTATAAATCCACTCGGAGACCGAATCGTTCATGCATTCTTCACAGAAAGGTAAACATATATGCAGTGTTTTCTCTTTATTTCAATGTAAAGGGTTAGAGATCAGTTGTAAAAGGCTAGGGGCAGAGGTTTATGTACGGAATCTCTGTGGACCTTGTAACAAATTTTATTTCAAAGTGGCATTATTGTCAATTGAAGTGGTCAATTTGGCCGGTAGCCGCTTCTTAGGGAAAACACTGATATGTTGCAAAATGAAAGAAAAGAAACAACGGTTAGTGTTTTGTATATTTCATAGAACTTTTTGGTAAGAACCAAGATCACAAAATTATCACATTCTAACTAATGTTTACATTTGTTTTCAGTAACAATGAGACGGTCAACTTCAGACAATTCATGAGAGTTTTAGCGAGATTCAGGCCAACGAAGTCAAACCAGAACAAAAATAAACTGAATACCAGGGAGGAGAAACTGAAATGTTTGTATTATAAGTGTTTAGATTCTGTGCAATGAATGTAGTTAAAAAACAAGCCTTTGTAGAACTGAATATTGCGGAACACATTTAAATTTTATGATACATTTCAGTTGCTTTCCGAATGTATGACCTGGATGGTGATGACAAAATTTCCAAGGATGAGTTACTGTCCGTGTTACACATGATGGTGGGAGCTAACATTTCCGAGGAACAGGTAAAGAATAGGAATTATGATGTATATGTACCTTTCTATTGACACAGTGGTATGTTTTGACATTACAGAATTGTTTTTTAGCTCACCTCAACGAAGTTGGGGGAGCTTATGTAATACCCTCGGCGTCCCCGTTGGCGTCGGTGTCGGCGTCCCAGGTTAAGTTTTTTGGAGCAGTTTTCTTTTAAAGTACGTCTATATCCTATATTGATTAGACATGCATGGAAGATGCTTCTAGTGTGTTTCATTGTACCAGTCGAAGTTTCAGATGCTGCAACTTCAGCAAAGGAATGACCAGGTTAAGGTTTTTGGAGCAGGTTAACATTTTTGGTGCAGTTTTTGGTGTTGGTGTCATTTCCAAGGAACTATAAGCCCTATCTTGACCAAACTTGCATGGATGATACATCTAAGGATGTACACTACCGGGTTTGATTCGGATGCTGAATCTGACCTACATTTTCCGGTTGAGTGAACAGGTGAATGTTTTTGATGCAGGTCTCATTTACAAGTAACTATAAGTCCTGTGTTGACCAAACTTGCATGGATGATACATCTAAGGATGCACACTACCAGGCTTGCTTCCGATGCTGAATCTGACCTACATTTTCGAGTTGAGTGAACAGGTTAAAGTTTTTGGTGCAGGTTTCATTTCCAAGTAACTATGAGCACTATAATGACCAAACTTGCATGGATGATACATCTAAGGACGCATACTACCAGGCTTGCTTCCGATGCTGAATCTGACCTACATTTTCGAGTTGAGTGAACAGGTTAAAGTTTTTGGTGCAGGTTTCATTTCAAAGTAACTATGAGCCCTATACTGAGCAAACTTGCATGGACGATACATCTTACGATGCACACTAATGGACTTGCTTCAGATGCTGAATTAGACATATTGTACATTTTTCAGATAATGGACCAGGTCTATTACTAGCTGCAATAATGTAGCCCTCTCCGATTTTTTTTTTTGGGAGAGGGCTACAACTCCTTAGGATCTCCGTAATGGTGCAATGCGGCAGTGAATCACTCCCGCACGGATTTTGGCTCAAATTGTCTGAAAACGGCTATTTTATTTATATGCCTTACCTGAAGTTCCAAAATGTAGTTATCCCTCACATAAATCGATCAATAAATATACAGCACAATCCATATATCAGTATTTTTCGTGTATGTCAACATCACAACTTAAATTTATCCGCCATGTTTACTGACCTTGACAGATTTTATTTTGAGACAGCCAATGAGATTAAGGATCTATAGGGAGCGGATTTCTTTGAAATAACCTTATTTTAAGCCTAAATATCGCTGTTTACGAAAAAATGACACATAGAATTATTTTATTCATCGATGTTTAGTGTTACTATTCATCAAAATTATTTATAAACATCGACATTTGCTTGATTGAATTATTCGAAATTTCAAGCGCAAGTTTCACTACGTCACGTGTGAACTGTCATGGCTGCCGAATAAGCGACAAGAAATCACACAGATTTATTTTACATGGTTTTCGCGTTTAACGAGCTATGATGTCAACAGTGAATAAAAATTCGTCTTATTATAAGTAAGTTGAATGTAAAAACAATTTATTCGGCCTGCAGTCGCTCGTATTTAAAAAATATTTTTGCACCATTACGGAGATGCGATGGAATTGTAGCCCTCTCCAGAAAATATCAGATAAAAAAAAATCGGAGAGGGCTACATTATTGCAGCTAGTCTATTACCAAAAAACTATAAGGCTTATATAACATTGTATAAACCAAACTTGCACAATTGATGCATCAAAGGATGAAAACTCTCAAATTTGCTTCAGATGCTGGATTTTAATTACATTTTCATGCAAAAGAACTAGTTTGAAGTTTTTATATAGCTCTCTTCCAAAGTATCAGATCAAAATTGCATAAATATTTTCCTTTTGGGATGTACACTTATTTTTGGTGAATTGTGTGACTTTGCCTTACTTACAGACAACATTCGTTGAGGTGAGCTCTGTAATCTCTGATTACCTATGTTTTATGTTTTATAGCTGGGGAGTATCGCGGAGAGGACAATCAGTGAGGCTGACATTGACGGGGATAACCAGATCTCTTTTGAAGAGTTTGTACAGGTAATTATACATAATTAGGTCAACTAATAAGTTTTTACAGGTAAGCTGTTAGTAAGCTCCTCAGATGTACTGTGCTTGATATCTAGGTTCTGGTTATATATATATGTTTACAATACTGTAATGTAATTAGTTTCTTAAAAAAATGTAAATTTCTTCACTTTAACTTTACAGGCAATGGAGCGAGTGGACGTCGAACAAAAGATGAGCATTCGCTTCCTTCATTAGTGTTCTTGTCTGTTTTGTTGATGATGTGATATTCTAGGCATGTTATCTTCATAAATACTATATTTAATAACTACAAAAAAGATTTACATGAACAAAAAATTTCCAGAATGTTTGAATTTTAATTTTTTTGTACAGATTCTCTATTTTAATATTTTTGTGAAACACTTATTGAAATTCTTTTCAAGTATAAATTATTAAGAAATATTTGTACCGATATTAAGATGACATGAGTCCATCTTAAAAGTTAAAGATTCATATATAGACAAAATATGGCAGACAGTGATAAATCTTATTCCTCACAATAAATACTCTGTCGTTGAAATCCTGACATAAAATACTGCCACGCACCACCACCACACACACAATTGTCAAATACTTGTTTATTATACACACTTGTCTTTGTATTTCAAAAGAATGATTTGTTGTTTTTGCTGACTTTGTTGCAAATATGGAATGTAATGACACAAAATATATGTATTGTGAATTTATGAAACTTCCTGACATTAATTGCACAAATGTAAAATTATGTAATTCATTTGATTACAAGAATGAAGTAGATGATACACCTTATATTGTATTGTATGTATGTTTATCATTCCCCCCCCCCCCCCCCAACCCAAAAGTTTTTATTACGATGAAGCATGTTTTACAGCTGAAAACATCTATGACTTGCTGATGTTTATCTTTAAAGCTATAGTGGATATAATAATATCTTATGTTTGAAGTTTAAAATCAAAACTTGTGAACCTGATGTATCATAAATCATAATACTGTTTTAAGTAATTAAGAATATTGTTATTAACAATATTGACCTAATTTAGAGAATCTGCATTGCCTGTTGATCATGTTGATACTACATCAGTACAAATACATATACAGTGGACCTTCAGATATCTGGACGCCAGATATCCAGATGCTTCAGTTTCGGGACGATTTTTCATCAGAACAGAATTTCTGGGAGTTGAACTATGTTCAATCTCCCTTGGTCATCACGCATTTAACATGAGCTTCACATATCTGGCCAAATTGACTAAGAACCAAAGTGACCAGATAAATGAGGTTCCACTGTATGTATATCTTGTTTGCAAAGGAAGGAGTTTAGTTTAGTAGCAGTAATTGTAATATATACACAGTTTGTTCTCTAGAGTTCTGGTAATCATTTCAGATTTCCTTTGTTTTTCCCCACTGTTCTTTCAAGAATCCAATACATGTAATTAATAGCATTATAATAAAATTCCTGATTTTCTAATATCTTGTACATCTTTCTGCAAAATAACCATATTAGTGGTGCTAAAGTAATAAATCTGTTCATGTACAGACAGAGAATTTAGCCATATTCTAGGTAGAAACTTGATCTTACTTATTATGTGAGTTAGTTGTTATTTTTAACACATATTCCAGAGTATTTAATATACTGTATTTGTTGATTGTATGCTGATTGTTATACTGTTTTATATTTATTATTAATATTAAACTTAATGCCATATTTAATCAACAAGCTACTTGCAAATGAAGAGTGATTTTTTTAAAGATGTAAATTTGTTGAAGCAGGGTCTTTAGCTAGCAAAATAAAAATCATAAAAACAAATTTTAGCTGTTGCCTTATTCAAAACAAATGATAGAGTATGTTTTAACAGGCATTTTATGTGTAATTAAACAAGTCAAAAAAGAATTTGAAACACATGACCAGAGTTCCATATGTTATGTGCTCTACCAGATGTTTCACTTGGCCATTATTAATAGGCTAACCTGAGCATCACATTTCTGTCTCTTTGAATGTCTTTGCCTCAGTCCTACCCCAAACTCATCAGGTTGCAAAGTTCCCTCCTAGAAGGAAGACTGAATTGAGCTTGTCTGATTCATGTAGAAATTTTGATTAGTTGTGTCCTATTGACTAAGCCTGAACCAGTTGGGTTTCAACCAAACTTGGCATAAAGCATGTTTAAAGGGAATTTATTCAAATTATGTCATATTCCATAAAGGAGGTACTTGACAAATGTATGGTGGAACCAGAAATCCAACCCAGGACCCCTACATCAACTCGGGCAGATTTCCATTGCCCAGACCATTACATTCCTCCCTCCTCAAACTGTCTTTACCTCTAAAGACACAACCCAAGTTCTTGTTAGCCCCATGCAGGACTTTAATCTGTAAGTCCAGGGGGTGATTGACACCAAATGGTGTAACAGGAAAGGAGATTATGACTTGTGCTGGTCAGGAATCAAACCGGGGACCCCTACATTACTAGTCAGGTGCTCTACCGACTGAGCTATCCATGCTGATATCCACGGCCTAAACAAATACTGTATGTTATCTGCTGATATTAAGTAAATAATGCAACTTTCTTTTATTAATCAAGTTTTACTTATCAAATGAGTGTGAACACTTTTATGGGGATAATAAATAAATAAGGCTTATTATCTCACCTATCAGTGTTTCAATAAATCTTGAAACAAACAAAATCAGATATAAATTCAATACCTAAGTAATTGTCAATTTATTAAGCATGTACAACAATTCATTTTATAAATAATGTCCATAGTAACAACACTAATATCACAAACAATGAAGGGCACCTTGCAGTGCCAAATCAGGCATAAAATCTCCATACAACCACAGGCACAAACATTTACTCATCTCCGTAAGACCAGGCACCATACACACATAACCACGATGAGATGAAAAGTGTTATATAAAATCAGGTTCATAAAAATCCTACAGAGCTCCAGTGAATTGCACGATTTGTGTTCATTTTGATGTCCGACACAAATGTCTGACTGTCCTTGGCACTTGATAATGCTGGTGTGACGAGCGGTCACTTTGTCTTTATTGGGTCATTAGCAGTGGTCACTATCACGAGGAGCTGGACACGGCCAGTTTCTTCAGATGCTCCATGAAAACCTGTAAACTGACATCATCTGTCAGAACCGCTGCGCCTCCATCCTACAAAATAATTAAGTACTTGGTTAATTAGATTACAATATTAAAAATATCCAGCACTGACATTACTGGTATATTAAACTGTGGTTTTAAACTGGCCTGAAAAAAACTTGAGGAATATTACCCTTGTCCCCTTTAACATGTACCTGTTCATGCTTTATAAACTGTCGGAAAATGCAAAAATTCCATGTAGGTAGAAAATGTACAAGGGGACAGGGGAAGGAGGAAGGGATTTCTACCTGGGGTCCCCTCATATCACAGTACAAAGGAATTAATTTCAGATCATTTCACCAAAATAAACATGCAATATAATGGACAAAAGGAAAGGGAAAAAAAGTTTAAAATAAAGATCTGGAAATTGTGAAGAAGGTAGAGGAACGGGACTTCAAAAATTATCTTTAAAATAATTTTTCTGAGGAAACCTTAATCTTGAAAAACTGATTATTCTGACTCATGGACATAAAAGTCAGATTGACCAAAATACAGCACACTTATAATTTGTTTTGATGGTGTCTGAAGTTATAAACATAGGTAATCAGAGATTACAGAGCTCACCTCAACGAATGTTGTCTTTAAGTAAGGCAAATTAAGTCACACAATTAACCAACAAAAAGTGTACATCCAAAAATGCAAAATTTATGCAATTTTGATACTTTGGAATAGACCTTTATAAAAACTAAAAACTAGTTCTTCATCATGAAAATGTAATTAAAATCAAGCATCTGAAGCAAGACTGAGAGTTTTTATCCCTTGATGCATCATTTAAGCAACTGGTTTATATAAGCCTTATAGCTTCTTGGTGATAGACTTGCACCCATAACTTTTATGAGGTCTATTATCTGGAAAATGTATGTCGAATTCAGCATCTGAAGCAAGTCCATTAGTGTGCATCCTAAGATGTATCATCCATGCAAGTTTGGTCAACATAGGTCTTAAAGTTACTTACAAATGAAACCTGTATAAAATAATTAACCTTTCCACTAATCCAGAAAATGTAGGTCAGATTCAGCATCCGAAGCCAGCCTAGTAAAATGCACCCTTAGATGTACCATCCATGCAAGTTTGGTCATTATAGGGCTCAAAGTTACTTAGAAATGAATCCTGCACCATAAACTTTAACCTGTTTACTCGTCCAGAAAATGTAGGTCAGATTCAGCATCCGAAGCAAGTCTGGTAGTATGCATCCTAAGATGTACCATCCATGCAATTTAGTCATTATAGGGTTCATAGTACACTGTACCTTGAAAATGAAACCTTCACCAAAAACTTTAACCTGTTCACTCAACCGGAAAATGTAAGTCAGATTCAGCATCCGAGCAAGGCTGGTAGTATGCATCCTAAGATGTATCATCCATGTAAGTTTGGTCATTATATGTCTCATAGTAACTTGGAAATGAAACCTGCACCAAAAACTTTAACCTGTTCACTCAACCGGAAAATGTAGGTCAGATTCAGCATCCGAAGCAAGTCTAGTAGAATACATCCTAAGATGTACCATCCATGCATGTTTGGTCATTATAGGGCTCAAAGTATCTTTGAAATGAAAGCTTCACCAAAAACTTTAACCTGTTCACTCAACCGGAAAATGTAGGTCAGATTCAGCATCTGAAGCAAGTCTAGTAGAATACATCCTAAGATGTACCATCCATGCAAGTTTGGTCATTATAGGGCTCAAAGTATCTTCGAAATGAAACCTTCACCAAAAACTTTAACCTGTTCACTCAACCAGATGTAGGTCAGATTCATCATCCGAAGCAAAGCTGGTAGTATGCATCCTAAGATGTATCATCCATGTAAGTTTGGTCATTATATGTCTCATAGTAACTTGGAAATGAAACCTGCACCAAAAACTTTAACCTGTTCACTCAACCAGAAAATGTAGGTCAGATTCAGCATCCATAGCAAGTCTACTAGAATACATCCTAAGATGTACCATCCATGCATGTTTGGTCATTATAGGGCTCAAAGTATCTTCGAAATGAAACCTTCACCAAAAACTTTAACCTGTTCACTCAACCGGAAAATGTAGGTCAGATTCAGCATCAGAAGCAAGGCTGGTAGTATGCATCCTAAGATGTATCATCCATGTTAGTTTGGTCATTATATGTCTCATAGTAACTTGGAAATGAAACCTGCACCAAAAACTTTAACCTGTTCACTCAACCGGAAAATGTAGGTCAGATTCAGCATCCGAAGCAAGGCTGGTAGCATGCATCCTAAGATGTATCATCCATGTTAGTTTGGTCATTATATGTCTCATAGTACTTGGAAATGAAACCTGCACCAAAAACTTTAACCTGTTCACTCAACCGGAAAATGTAGGTCAGATTCAGCATCTGAAGCAAGTCTAGTAGAATACATCTTAAGATGTACCATCCATGCAAGTTTGGTCATTAAAGGGCTCAAAGTATCTTCGAAATGAAACCTTCACCAAAAACTTTAACCTGTTCACTCAACCGGAAAATGTAGGTCAGATTCAGCATCCGAAGCAAGGCTGGTAGTATGCATCCTAAGATGTATCATCCATGTAAGTTTGGTCAACATAGGGCTTATAGTTACTCGGAAATGAGACCTACACCAAAAACTGCACCAAAAATGTTAACCTGCACCAAAAACATTAACCTGGTCATTCCTTTGCTGAAATTGCAGCATCTGAAACTTTGACTGGTACAATGAAACACAGTAGCAACATCTTCCATGCATGTCTAATCAATGTACGACATAGAAGTACTTAAAAAGAAAACTGCTCCAAAAAACTTAACCGTAACCCAGGACGCCGACGCCGAGGGCATCACATAAGCTCCCCCCAACTTCGCTGAGGTGAGCTAAAAAAGGGTCTTCTATGTACAATACATATGATTTTAAGTGTGCTGTATTTTGGTCAATCTGACTATTTCAGAGAGAAAATTCTATGTAGTGTTTATATGTGCCTTATTTGATACTTACAAATGACACAAAACAGTTTCATGCACTAAAACACTGTTAACCATTTTTTTTCTTTCAAAAAACTTATATTTGAGAATACAACACTCTCTTTCAAAGTCAAAATTTATTTTGAATCCAAAGCTGTTCCAATTACCGGTAAATAAATGTACATACATGTAATGAAAACATCCTGATGTGCAAATACATGTACATTGTACCTATATGTATAATGAAAACTTCTTTATTTTACAAAATATACCCATATTTTCTGAAACATTCCTGGGGGTATATCTTATTAAATCCTTAAAGTGGGGAAATTCATAATGTTGCAAGTATTTCATTTAAGTGTTTCCCTTTGAATTGAAACATGTATAGATACAAAATGTACAAGCACATGAATAAAACCTTAGGCCATAGACATCAATACCAATACCACATGCATTTCCCCATGTTCATGCTACACCGAAATAACCCCATGTTAAATACCTGGTACGAATCAGAGGATGTTATAATCTATAACAAAGGAACAGCTTTTATCTGTGTCCAAATCTTAAAACATTCAACTTTATTTCTGAATCAGCTGAGTGGAAATTAATGCTGAACCACCTGTGTTTTTTTTTGGCAGAATTAAGACAATTTATATCTACCGACACACCACTACTTTCTCCTGAATTTACATGTACTTTGTAAAAATAATAAGACACAGAGAACTTATACAAACCATTCCAGAGGATTGCTGATAAAGAGGAAAAAAGATGAACATATGAGATGAAAAGATATTGTACTAGGTTCACTTGAATGATTAATTTGAAAGTGTGTGTACTGCAAACATGATCAATGAATGTATTACTTTAATGTATTTTTAGCTGCACAGTCACACATTTCATGCATGCTTATTCTGAGGTTTGTAAGGAAGTGAGATATAATCTTTACCTGACCCCATCCGTAGGCGTTGTTGTGGGTCTGTGATGGATTGACTCGTGAGAGCAAGAAACGGGACTGAAAAATAAATAATATCATCTTACATTTCAACTTACTGAAAATAAAGCACTTTTTATTTTATAAACAACAAGAAATGCACTGTATGTTAAAACAATTATCCAAAAGTAAAATCTACTTTTAGTATAATTCTCAGACACCATTTTACCCCTACAAAGGGGAATAAGCATAACCTTTTTTCACCTCACATGACCTTTCCTGATTTGAATATGTAATTTTACCTGTGACCCGTCATGCTCGGTGTCGATGTACCGCGGCATCGGGAACCTGGTCTGTAGGATTTCCTGGGCGTCGTCCACCGGAGCGTTGAGGAGCTGTTTAAAGTTCTCATATTCTGGCTGATCTTGGTATCCCTGCTTCCTCCATAACGCAATTGTCTGTACAACAAAAAATCACATAAGAGATCCTCAGAGTGACAAACACAATGTCAGTGTGTTCTGTATACAGGTTATTTTCACTCTTTCTTATTTATGCTCAGAAGAGTTGTATTACAAGGGAGATAATTCTGTTGAATTTGCCCCCTTTAAGTTTGCCTTTTAACTTAAATGGCGGGGGGAGGAAGATGAGGGCAAAAATTGATGAGTACAATATGTAACTAAATGACACATTACTGATTCCATTGGCAACTTTAATTAAATCTTCATGTAACAATTGTGCCAACTTCCTGCCCAGTGTAGTCTTCCTCTAATTTTTATCTATTGGTATTTATCTTTACCTCTCCGTGGTACAACACGATCTGGAAGAATGTATCCATGAGTAGGATCCTGTCGGGCTGTATACTGCTGGTGTCTAGTAGGACGGGCTCGGGCGTCCCGTTAAAGGAGTAGGCGTACAGTATAGGCTGGATCATAATCAGGGACTGGGTCAGGTCCTCCACATTCAACATGTGTCTACAAGGTCAAGGGTTACAATGTTAAAGGTTAACATTAGTTACTACAGGATGGCTGAATTCTACATTCAATATGTGTCTACAAGGTCAAGAGTTCACATTAGTTAAACTGTTAGAAATATAATACAGGATGATTGAATTCTAGTCTTCTACATTCAACATGTGTCTACAAGGGCAAGGGTTAACAGATGATAAATGTTTGAAAATAACACAGGTAAATGACTTCAAGAAACCTTTTAAATGATTAAATTCTTAAGGGTAAGATTTTTCTTTGAGAGAAAGACAAAGCTTTCAATACATGCAAGCAAATCATCATTAAATTAGGGAATGAAATTCCTGACTTGACACCTTGATAAAAACAATACCTACCTGTAGTATGAAGTTTCATCGGGACTGTTGTTGAAAACTTGTAAAAACTGTGACCGTCTTAAATGGAACATGAATTGTGGGTACAGGGAGAAATTATCAGAAAATCGGAATGAGTTAGGATCATCTTTATGGTAATCTCCAAACTTCTGACACTGAAACCAAACAAAAGTTTGTTTAAAATAAATGTCTGGAAATTATTTTGCCACTGAATCAAATATATGTCATGTACCATAATATATACCTTAAATCTATCATATCATAATTTTGCCCCTGCATGAAAAATACGTCATGCACGAGTATTTTGATTTTTTTCATAATGATATTAAACTCTGTTACACCCCACCTCCATTTGTATATTTTATTTGTATCTGCCAACAATTTTTCTATATTCATTTCCAGTAACCCCCCGTCAGACTTACAAGTCTGATCAACATTCTGTCTAGCCATCTCAGGACGTCAGGACCATCGTCCGTCTCCGCCCTGAACACCGCCATTCTTGCCATCAGCACCGCCGCCGCCTCCTGATCAAAACCTGCCGCGATGTGCTGGATGTTTGTACTCGCATCAGCCCAACTAAAAAGAACAGCCAGTTAATAAATCAGTGCCTTTAGACAACTATAAACCATTATATAGATTAGCTACATGTGTTTGTTCTAAACAAAATTCTGGGACTATTTTAACCTGAAAGTAATACATGAATTTCTACATTTTATTGGTTAGTTTGTATATTAGCATTAACTTTGACTGTGACCTACTTTCTGGCCAGTGTGGTGACCCTGACCCTGCGCTGTCCACTAGAATGTTGATACTGTGTGATAAACTGTAGGTACCCTCGGCCACCTTGTGGTATTGGGGCATTGTGCTGGAAATCAACAAAGTAAAAACATATAAAATACACATTTATATCACAACTTTGATCGGCAATTACTACCGGTAAATATTATGTTATTTTTCAAAGCTGATTAAGCAATATATTAAAAAGTTTTAACAAAGATAGCTATATGAACATTACAGAAACTTTAAGGTACCTGACTGACAACTTCAAAGAAGAGGGCGAGGGTACTGTTAGGGTAGAGCCCACACATCTTCCACTGACAGGTGCCCCCCAGTCCCATCTCTGTGTCAGACACACACGGACCCTTCACCCCCAGGGACACGCACGGTCCGATAGCTCCCGACACCTTCAGTTCTCTAGAGGTCTGTGAAAATAAAAAATTAATTTTGATAAAATCTGTCATTTTAGAAAAATGGATATTGGAGAATGAATCAATTTTGTAACAAGTGGAGTAAACTTATTGCATTCAAACTGCAAGTACTTGTTTTAAATTCCATACATTAGAATACTGATTAAGATTTAAAGGGACAGAACTCCCTCCTACCTTGATCTCTACAGTAGCACCGAACCCCATCTTGAACTCCCCTTTGGCGTCCTTGGAGAAGACCCTCTGGAATGTCTGTTTAAATAGGGAGGTGTTAAAGGAATCCCCCATCACCATGTGACCTCTGTAAACAAGGAAACAATGACGGCCTCTCACTTACAAGAAAAACAACAAAATTAAATCAGTGATCACACTCATTTACAAGAAAAACAACAAAATTACACCAATGATGCACACTCACTAACACAATGATAACATGACAACATTTGACGGATGTCCTCTGTATGGCTTACCCTGTGTATCGAGGACAAAACTTCATCTCGTGTAACCCGGTCTGATCCAGAGCACAGGCGTATATATCAACCACATGACCGTTCTTAGCGGACCTATTGGCCAACATCTCATAGTGCTGAAAAATGAAGAGGATTACGTAAAATATATATTTATGATCACTGCTTCTTTTAGTGGACATTTAGCTTGTCCTAAAAATGAAATGTGTACAGTTTATTCACAGATACATGTAAGCAGTACAAAGCTGCATCTAGCTCTACACTTAATAAGTCTATTCATTCATTCATAACAGAAGCATGAATGGTTGGGCAATAGACTGAACAGTGAACATACTGTACAGAACAGCAAGAATCTTTCAAACCATATTTTTCAATATAACAAATGTCACATTCTCGTAAAAAATACCCTAGTAGTCTGTATATATACATACCTTCCTCATATTTTTCTGTACCATTATTTATGCAGATCTATCTCTATAACATTAACTTCACGGCCTTCTTCATGTACTTTACCCTTTTCCTATGTCTTCCTGTATTATCATTTAGTGTCCTATTTCAATCTAGTTCTCTGTACTATTATTTATAGTCTCCTAATGTTACCTTCATGACCTTCTCACTTTCTGATCTTTTTCTATGTTTTTCTGTACTATTATTTACAGTACCCTATCTCTATAGCCTTACCTTCATAGCCTTCTTCATGTACTTGACATTGTCTTTCTCGATGTCCAGATGTTTTCTGATTGGGTTTTTCAGTTCATCGTCCACCACCATTCCAGGTCCCTGTGTGCACGGCCCACCAGCAAACAGCATGATCCGTGCCCCAGTGTTGGGAAATGTGCACTGTAAGTAAGTATCAACTTACTCTAAACCAACATTTAATTCCATGCTAGAAAAACTTATTAGTTTTTTCCAGCTTCTTTTATTCACAATATTGCCAAAAACATTTTTTAAATCGTGTACTCATGTAAATTTTTTCTCTCACAAAAATGAATGGTCATTGCTGAATTTCAAACTGATGAATTTCACGTCAAAGTGTTAGATATATATCTTTTGTTTTAGATCGATAGCTTTTGTCAATCAAAAAATTTACAAATCAAACTTTATTATTTGAAAGTACCAGTGACCAGAAGTTGATAGTTATGAAAAATAATCCTTAAAAAGCTAGTTGTTACACAAACAGCACTGTGATTAAATACATAAGATGATCTACGTACCTCTAGGAGCCCCACAGCTATAGACAGAGCTACCCCTGTGGACCTGAGGGGCCTCTTTCCCTGGGACACGGGCCAGGGGTCCCTCTGTAACTCCCCCAGTAAATCTGTCAGGTTCATGTCACACTTGTGGACAGGCTGCAGGAATCTGTCAAAATAAATCAATACTTCATCAACAAAATTAAGGCTGTTTGCATTTTTATTGTAGCATTAAAAGCATGTTTGAGAAAAGGATGAACCCTTGGAATAAATCTTGATATTGACCTATTGGAGGGCAACTGTTGCTGTTGTTGCTGCTGCTGTGGACCTCTTTGTTGCTGTGTTGCACCACCTCTTTGTAAACCCAACATTTCCTACAAAAAGCACAATGCGACCTGTTGTAACACATAAAAGATCTTAATGCATTCATCTGCCAATCTTACAAATGACCATTTTAATTAACTGACTTGATGCATACCTGAATTTGTTTGGCTGTTAAATCTTTGGTTCCCCTAAAAACATAACTCTTGGAGCAGCCTTCACAGCCGAGCTCGTGAACTTGGACCATTTTTCCGTAAGTGATTAAACCAATCAGGGCGTTTGGTGGCAGCAAGCTTAGTGACATTTGTAGAGATTCCTAAGATGCACAATTTCATATTTAAAATCTGATCGCCATCAATTCAAAAAGAAAATAAAACATCACATTATTGTTTATTATTGAAAATTTTTCCTTCTAGTCCATTTACCAATATTTACATTCGCTGTGTTTTTCTAGTAAGCTTACTGTGAAATTGATTTAAAAACCATTTTCGTGTATACTCACTCGTAGAAATATACACAGAGAAACGTGCGTTAACGTGACGTCACAATCAGTCTGCAGCGACGTTAGTAAAAACGCAACGATATAGGGCAGCGAGAAATTCAAATATTTAGCATATTTTAGTTGCTTCCAAACATGTAAAATGTAAATATAAGGAATGTTTTTCAGTTTAGTGTGAATTATTGGTGTGTGAATCACACAGACTTGCACATAGGCATATTTTTCATGAAGCGCTAGTGCGCATCATGAAATATGCCTACGTGACAAGTCTGTGTGATTTACACACCAATAACTGACACAAAACTGAAAAACATTCCTTAAATATACATCTTAAACTAGATGAATTTTCAAACCAACCTTAACTGCCTGTAAATCCTCTTCATCCATACATGTGTCTAAAACTATCAGGAAAACTGGAGGGTGGCAGGTAGCTCTCTATACACAAGAACAATATTGTATCTTATAACATGTTTATAAACTTGGACATTGGTCTTGATACATTTTTTTTTTCATATGCAGTGTAATATTTTAGAGTTCTAACTGATGACAAAAATTGTTTTTAAACATATTCTTAAACTGTCCAGGGACAATTACAGTAGCATATGTAAATCTACAGAAAACTCACTGTAATTGTGTATTCCAGGGTAGAGAACTGGGGTATAATCTCAGCAGGCTGATGTTGATCTGATATTGCGGCATACTGCGGAGGAAACTGAAACAAACAAAAACAACAATATTTACACTGATTAAAGGCAAAATACTTTCTTTTACATTAAATTACAACAGTATACATGAGATTTGTTCTATTTTTCTGAGTAATATACATTACTTGTAATGTATTTAACTGTGTGTGAACATATTTTTTGGTAAATAAATCTTTATAATCAAGACATAAATTCATTTGAAAAGCTTCACAAAAAGTAATTACTGGGTTTCTTTGGAAGCAGAAGTTGCAGGCCCAGACTTTAGCTCTGTAATCGACCTGACAGAAGGGATTGAGGATGGCGCGACACGTGGGTCTGGTACACAGAACCGGGTCGTACTGGATTGGGGGGAGATCTGGACGCTCCTTCAGCGGTGTAAACAGGCACCCCAGGGGGACCACCATACGGGTGGCCTCTATACGACTGGACGGCCATACATTCCAGCTGAATCTCACTCCATCCCTGTCCTCGTTCTGCTGTATAAATTCCTGATAGGTAGCCATTGGGTACCTAAAAATAAGAGTCAAATTTGAAATCAATTGAACAAATGCATTTAAACTTGAAATGCATTGATATATAATCAATCTAAATATAAATCATATGATATAATTCTCCAATAAGTTAACTTATTCATGTACAAGGATACCGGTTTCTGATGTTGACAAAAAAATGACAATTTACCCTCCTTTCCCATTTACAATCACCCTCATCTTGCCGTAGACGTTAAATAGACAATATAATGTGTTGTATACATGAAACTGTTTGGTTGCTTACCTCCAACAAAAACCTGGTTACGTGTTAATATTTCGTTCACGTCAAAAACAACCTTTTCCAGACAACCTGGAAGTTGGAAAATGCCACGTAGTTTCCCACAATTCAACAAAATACGTCATTGGGGAACCCTTTTCCGGGCTTAGATAGATCGTACGTAAAAGAGAGCCAAAAGGAACGGAGTCACAGGACATAGGAGTATGCAGTTATGTCGCATTTTGTAGTGGCAGTACATTGTGGTACTTTGTTTTATTTTCAATATTTCAGTAGTAATGACATATTTCTTGAGTTTATATGTGTAGTCGTCTTTCCCAGCTGGTCCTGATGCAGAATCTGGACCTCGCACGAAGGACGGTTCCTACACTCACAGTCTCAGACATTTTCGCCCCCTGGATGTTTTATACCACCTCTCATTTTCTAAATGTACGAAGTTATTATCTTAACACTATGGAAATATGGCTAAAAAAAATAGAAATATATTCATCGTGCATATTATACAAACTGGGTTTTAAAAAATCTAAAATAAAATTAAAAAATGAATGTAAAATCACTAAATTCAGCTAGGCCTACATAGCTTAATTTACCTATATATGTTTATTTACCTATTAAATATAGCTTTATTCAGCTATTTTGGAATAAGTTTTTGTTTTATGAAAAGCAGACAAAAAGTCGCATGTAAAGAATGGCTGATATATTTTTTAAATGGTTTGATAAAAACAACCTAGGGCATAGACAGTAAAAACATTGCCTCTTATAAACATTTTTTAACCAAAAAATGCATCTCTATTGTTTGGATAGCTGGAAGTGCGATGAGGCATGACTAAGTAGTGATGGGAATCGGTAAAATTTTCATAATAGATGATTGGGTTACTCTAAGTAACTAATTATCGATTATAATCGGACATGTAAAAAGTATATCAATTTGAACTAGTATAAATGGTAAGAATGGGTTATAGAACCAAAAGAACGTCCATGTCCAGAAACATGGTTTGTTATCCGGGTAGAAATACAAGAGTTAATGTTTATCTGTACCATTACGTTACACAAAAATGTCAAAAGCAATTCTGTGGATGGAAAATCAGGGTAAAAAATTATAATGCTTGTAAAATAAAATAATAAACCGATTAATCAGAATTTTAAAAATGCAATCGATTGCTTGGATTATGTCAGCAATGGACTGATTTTCGATTATAATCGATGATTGGAACACCACTATGCCTAAGTATGATACTGCTTTGCAATGTGCTCAATTATCACCAATCAATTATCTTGTTGACTAAAACTGCTTTCCTTTGTTAAAGTAGCTGCTTATTCACAGATTAAGTGTTAAACATTTTAGATCCTTGACTGCAATTTTACAAAAGGAGAAACAATTTTATAAGTGGGTTTTTGATGAATTGTTTTCAGTCCATTTCAAAGTAGACAAGCAAATTCAAAGAATTGTGGTCCCCCGCTTTCGGTGTCTTTGTGGGTGAGATGTTATCTTTATGACATATTGTGTGTAATATGAACATCCTATCATATGTCATTTATTTAGAAAGTAACATTGAAGTTGATTTTTTTAATGATGAAAACCCTAATCCTGACCATTAAAAGTTATGGCCAAAGTAAAAAGTTTTTTAAAAGTAGGTCAACTCCAAGGTCAAGATCAAAGGGTCAAAATTAATGATATCCAATGAAATGTTTTCTCATAAGGATTACATATATGAAGTATGAAAGCCCTAGCCCTTACTGTTCAAAATTTATTATCGATGTTAAAGTTTTTTTCATAAGTACGTAAATCTTTAAGGTCAAGGTCAAATGACCAAAGTTGTTGATATCCAATGAAAGGACTTGCCACAAAGAATACATATTTAAAATATAATAGTCCTAGTATTTACCGTTCAAAAGTTGTGTTCAAAGTTGAAGGTTTTTTTTTAAAGTACCCATACCAAAAAAAGGTACAGATTAGGCATGCCTATTCTTGATAAATATAGGCACAAAAAAGGTATACCTAAAGTATACAAGTTTGGAACCACTTCTTCAAGTATAGGTAGCAAATTGGTACAAAAAAGGCATACTAAAGGTATACTTTTCAATGATTCATTTTTTTCTATTTCACATATAGGTACATTTTAGGCACACATAAAACATTAGATTGAGCAGTGAGGCATACCTAAAGTATGCCTATACATAGTATGGCATATAATTCTAACAGTCAGATAGGTACATTTTAGGTATACCTAAAAGGTGCCTACATATCAATCTATTAGGTACCTTCAAGGCTGTGCCAAAAGTATGCCAGAGGTATACCAAAAGTATACCTACAAGGTACCTATATTGTACCAAAAGCATTAATAGGCACATTTTAGGTACTAAAAAAGCACAATATTGGCACATCATCTAACTATACCAGTAGGTACATTCCAGGCATACCTAAAAAGTGCCTACATATCAATCTATTAGGTACCTTCAAGGCTGTGCCAAAAGTATGCCAGAGGTATACCAAAAGTATACCTACAAGGTACCTATATTGTACCAAAAGCATTAATAGGCACATTTTAGGTACTAAAAAAGCACAATATTGGCACACCATCTAACTAGACCAGTAGGTACATTCCAGGCATACCTAAAAAGTGCCCACATATCAATCTATTAGGTACCTTCAAGGCTGTGCCAAAAGTATGCCAGAGGTATACCAAAAGTATACCTACAAGGTACCTATATTGTACCAAAATCATTAATAGGCACATTTTAGGTACTAAAAAAGCACAATATTGGCACACCGCATAACTAAACAAAAAGGTACATTTTAGGCATATCAAAAAATGGGCTTTTGTCGACAAATCAACCACAAAACCCTGGAGTTAAAAATTTCTTTCTCCATCAAAATTTTTTTAATTTTTGGCCTAACATGAAAAATACATACTTATCATTCCTTGTGAATGGGACAGGACTATATCAAGGAAGAATTTAACAATAATTATCAGGTTCAAGTAAAAACAAGTAAAAATTTATTATATGATGCTACATGAAAATATATATGAAAAATAACTATTTTAAATCCTCTCTATAAACGGAATCTATATATGACAAATCTCCTATATTTAAAAAAAAATTAATATTGTTACCTTTAACAAAATAATGATATTTGTAATATCATTCTTTGCAAGAAAAAAATAAACACACCTTTTCAGCATATACAAAACATAATTAATGCAATGTAAATACACAAAGACATCGTAAAGGTATTGAAAGTATACTCCATTTCATGTCCTTTTTTTTGGCCACACATTATTCACTTGCTGCATGTGCAATTCATGTAATCTTCATTACTTTCATAGAGTTTTTACCCAATTGGCACCACAGAATTTTCTGCACAGTAATAGACCTTTTACCAGGGTAAATACTCATTTCTGTACAGTTGCGATTTTCATCCGGACTCCTTATAAAAATTGATCCTCCATTTGAATGTACCACGCAATTCCTTCTTTCATGCCATTCCCTTCAATTCTGAAAAAGTTGTTGCTCTTGAGTCTTCACTTTGAAATTATTTTCAAAAATATTAAATCCAATGTGTGAATGTATAGGGGAGGGAGGGGTCCGTGGAGTCTGGAACTTCCTTCCTACTTGCATTATGTATATATTATGTAATTAAATGTATATATATACTTATTCAATTAAAAGTGATTTGGACACTCCCCCCCCTTTACCCTGTTACGATCTGCATCTGAAATTCCTAAAATTTACAATGGAGTTTGAAAAGTGGTGATTAATTTTACTAAATTACTATATTTATATTTTTTTTTCAAATCAGATTAGATTTCATACTTACTGACAGAGTTATAGTCTTTATGCATTTCCCCCAAGTTTAGAATGACTACAGGGGACAAGAATTTTGCTGAAAAAGAAAGTTTGTTCATGAAATTATCTGACATTATTATTAACAAAGTTTACACTAATTTGTATACATAATATTTTTTAAATATAATACTGAAACATTGTCACTCTGAAATAAATTATGTGTGTCATACCCCCCCCCCCCCCCCCCTTCATTTTCCCTGGCATGAACCAAGTGGAGAGATGGGGTTTAAATGATTTTATGTAAACTTATAACATAAATTCAAATCAGTTAATTTTGTTATACTATGTTTTATAAATGCTGTAATTTTGATACTTTAAATTAAAACTATTACATGTAAGAACCCCCCCCCCCATTTTTTTTTTTTAAATAGTGCCTTTACTTTATATTTCAAATTTCATATGCCGATGATTAAATTTTCACACTGATCATTTGAATTTCTGTTTGTTATTATCGCCATGCTCATGCAGAGGCTACTGTACATAACCTGTTCCCGCGATATTGACACGTTAATTACTGGTATTATTTTTTTTTAAAAGACTCTGAAACTGTGAAACACTTTTTATGTCTTGTTACACATCAGGTTAAACAAAATAATTATTATCTATATGTCTTCACTTCATGTGTAGGCTGTAGCACTGGCTACACGGCCATCTTGAATCAAAACAAACCAAAAATCTACGGTACAATTACCTAGAACTTCGTAAAATTTACACTTGATATTCACATTCTAATGCATTCTTTACGTGCACAAATACACTAACAACAAGCAGCATGAAAATTTACACTGAAATAAAGACTTACCGAACTATAATTCTCCGATTTCTTTTTGAGGCTTTCATCTCGGCAAATTTTCAAAACGTCTCAGAAATGTCCGCGCTCTCCACTGACCAATCGTAGACTTCGCTGGAGTCACGTGATTTTATTAAAATTTATTAAATTATTCATAAAATATTTCGTGTAAACAATTTATAATTATAACAATGAACATTTAACAATTATTTAATGAAGCCCCAACTTAAACTGAAAGCCGATTGCGAAGAAATCCTAGAAATTTAGCGTGGCTATTTTGGGCAAATAATTGAACCGCCATCTTGACCGCCATTACTATTTTGTGTTTGTTTACATAACAAATCACCCTCAAATTGATTAGGCCCCCTATTTTTTTTTTAATTATTCATAATTTTCTTTCATGTTAGATTTCAACTATAAAATCTTAATTAATCTAACTGACACCAGAGATTGAAACAAACATCGAAATACATGTATGTAAATTATTACAGTATACAATCCATAAATGCCTAGTATGTGAACATGGTGAATAATTATAAATAATAAGCACCTGTATTTTGTGCATCTTGGGGGCTATTATTTGTATGAAAATTCTGTAAATGTACACTTTTTTTTTTTACTGCTACTGCCTAACTACCGGCAAAGACCTATATACTACCAGTATATAGGTCCCTGCTACCGGTAAAAGTTAAAGCATCTCTATTTATTTCATTCTGTAATTTATTCTTCTGTATTTTACCCATTCATGTTGAGCTGAAAAATCTAATGAAATCACCGTTTTGTCATGTTTGTGGTTTGTGGAGAACTACATGTGATACACTAACAATTTCTGCAGGGTGAAGGTCATCCGGTATTAACACCGAATACTGAGGAAATCGACATCGTTTTGCATTCAAAGATAAACAAAGTCTATTTCAAAATACATCAGTAACTGGTCTAATGGATATAAATTCTCACCCTATAAAATTAATCTAAACATCCCAAACATTTTTGTAGTTACAAAATGTACGAGAGAGAGAGAGAGAGAGAGAGATGCAGTGATCGCGTAATGGGACCTCTACTGGACATAGAGATGTGTATATAAATTTTATTAATGATAATTTATCATAAAAAGTTGTATCTGTTACAACTAGAGGGGTTTGCTAGCAAACCTGGTTTTGAAAAAAAAAAATGTATTTAGTTTTTAAAACGTTTTATATCTTAATAGTTTATCAGTTTATTCACATAGTTAAAACATTCATTTATCATTAAATATTTAAGAGCAAAAGAAATTAAAGAATTATACTGCAAGAATAATACAGAGAAGCATCGTAACTAAGCAGATTTGGCTGTTGGTTACACGACTTTGTGTCCACTTCACTAGGTGCATGGACTAAACCTGATCTCTCTGTGGATTACCTGTGTATTGTATCCGTTCAAGCGGAAAGTGATTTCCTGTCTGACAGTCTCTAATTGACATATTTCACAGTATTGCAGAATTAGTTTTATAAATGCAAAAACTTGATAAAATGACATGTAAAAAAAAAAATAATAATAATTTAGCAAGTGCGTGTGTAGTGGGGGGGGGGGGGGTGTTAATGGTCAATATAATTGTATAGTGTTTATAAGACAATCCCCTATGTCTTAGAGAATGTTAATCAAAGTTACTAAGAACTGACACTCTTTAAGACAAACTAGTGCATATTTTAAGAACAGAAATGGATCTTTACCTTTTATTTTCCGTAAGAAGATTAATTGAATAAATGATAATTACATATTTGGCATTTGAGAGTAACAATGTTATCACCCCTCCCCATTTTTTCTTTCCACAACACCGCTATATATTATACTGAGGACTTGAAATAATGATGTGAAATCTGAAGTACCAGGTATATAATGTTATTAAAAATTAAATGCACAAAATGTTGAATGATAATTCAACCCCAGCCCCCTACAACCCACCCCACCCACACCCAGATACAAAGAACCAGTCATCTAAAAAAGTATTTAAATTCAGACATTTTGAAAAATGACTGAGTCCAAAGTAGGTACATTTTATGCACACTGGAAAATATTTAAGTTCAACATAGGTACATTTCTGGCACACTGAAAAATGACAAAGTTCATAGTAGGTAAGATGGAAAATATCTAAGTTCAAAATAGGTACATTCTAGGCACACTGAAAAATGACAAAGTCTAAAGTAGGCACATTTCAGGCACACTGTAAAATGACAAAGTCCAAATTAGGTACATTTTAGGTACACTGAAAAATGACAAAGTCTAAAGTAGGCACATTTCAGGCACACTGTAAAATGACAAAGTCCAAATTAGGTACATTTTAGGTACACTAGAAAAAAATAAAGTTCATTTTTGGTACAGAATAGGTATGCCTTTTCTGTACCTATAATAGTAGGTACACATTAGGCACAGAAAAGGCACAAAAAAGGTATGCCTATATGTACCTTTTTTTTGTATGGGTAGTTAAAACTCCAATGTCAAGGTCAAAGGGTAAAAGTTGTTGGTATCCAATGAAGGTCTTCTCAAAAGGAAAACATATGTGAACTACGAAAGCCCTAGCCCCCACCGTTCAAAAGTTATGGTCAAGGTTAAAGATTTTTCATAAGTACGTAAATCTCCAAGGTCAAGGTCAAAAGGTCAAGGTTGTTGATATCCAATGAAATGTCTTGCCACAAGGAATACATATGTGAAATATTAAAGTCCGACTATCTAATGGTTAAATGTTGTGACCAAGGTTAAAGTTTTTAAAAAGTAATTAAAACTCCAAGGTCAAGGTCAAACGGTAAAAGTGAAAGGTCTTCTCACAGGGATTACATATGTAAAGTACAAAAGCCCTAGCCCCCACCGTTCAAAAGTTCTGGTCAAGGTTAAAGTTTTTTAATAAGTACGTAAATCTCCAAGGTCAAGGTCAAAAGGTCAAGGTTGTTGTTATCCAATGAAAGATTTTGCCACAAACAATACATATATGAAATATGAAAGTCCTAGTACCTACTATTCAAAAGTTATGGCCAAAGTAAAAGTTTGAAATTTTTGTGTAAAAGTGGGTCAAACTCCAAGGTCAAGGTCAAAAGGTCAGATTTGGGTAGGATTTCATTTGTCATACTGGCGTACGCCGAATGCGCCGCTTGACCTTTCCTAACCCGGCTTGTTACTTCATTTGACCGGGGAAGGTTCGCCGGCGTACGCCGAATGCGCCGGTCTGAAATGACCGGCGAGGAGATCGCCGGTCTTAGAAATATGGCGGGAAGAGAAAACAATTGTGAAAATGCAGATACTTTTTAACAGATCGACATGTTCTTTATTTGTTTGCATATTTTGAGCAAATCTGTATTCATATAATTAAAATATGTTTTTATTTTCTGAAAAATAAAATTTTTCATGAGGTCCATGGTTTTATTTTAAATTGAATTTCGAATTATTCTAACTAAGATATAATGTAAAAAATGGTAAAACTTAATTAATTGATTATCATTTAGCGTAATTATTCAATTTTTAAAAATGTTTTCGCCGGTTTACTTCATTTGCCTCTTAGCCGTTCTACGCCGGTCATATGACCGGCGCAATTCGGCGTACGCCGATCAGTGACAAATGAAACTGACCCTTGGTGATACCCAAAGAAAGGTCTTGTCACAAGGAATACACATGTGAAATATGAAAGTCATAGCTCCACTAAATCAAAAGTTATGGGCAAGGTTAAAGTTTTTGTGACGGACAGACTGACGGACAGACGAATGAGATTTTATATCCCCTCGCTTTCACGAAAGCGGGGGACAAAAACTAATATTGCCTCATTATGTGACTTTTTGTCTGCTTTTCATAAAACAGAAATTTACTCTGAAATAGCTAAATAAAGCTATATTTCATAGGTAGATAAACCTATATAGGTAAATTAAGCTATATAATAAAAGAGCAATATATGGTAAGTGTCTCAAATGGCCCCCTAAAATGAATATCTTACTTTCAATTTATATATATAGCTTTATTTTGCACAGCTATACATGTGACCTATATTGTTAATTTTCAGTTTCATCAAAATGCCGTTAATATAGAAATATGACATCATAAAGTTCATGTTTTCCCGCAATTTTAGCATATTTTGTATGAAAATGCTTATTTTTAAGCAGTTTTTCTTCCAGAAAATATTGAGTGCAATCTAGAACATACTTTAATTTTTTACCAAAGATGTATCTATTCAATACTAATTACTGACAGAAAAACTATGCATGTTCTACAATGCGCACTATGTTTCCCATAAGAAAAAACATCAAGAAAAAGATGTATTTATGGCTTTTTCGGGTAGATATATAAAAAGTGTTATTTCTGTCATCATGTATACATGTAGCTAGTGAGTGCATATAAATGTGAAAAATATATCGGAAATATATCTAATATAATCTTTTCTACGAAATAAATATCAATTAAACATATCTGAATGTCATTCTAAAATGCTGATTTTTAGGGGGCCAAAATTGGCTCTTAACATACATAATCCTTTATTGGTTTTCCTGGACGTCACCTGGTAAAGGGAGAAGTGTATGTAACAGAGTTAAAAGTGACTGTCAGTGTGTTATATGTAGTGAGGCCACGTTCCTACTAGCACTAAGCTACAGTGAAACTTGGTAATAACACAAACATGGATATTGCTAATTCAGGGATATAGCGAAGGTATCTTGGATCCCCGGCTATATGAATTTAACGAATTTATTATACGGATATAACAAATTACAGATATAGGGAGGTAATATCATACAGTATGTGACCATAAGTGAGTCAGAATTGCATTTTTACGCTATATATTTCATTGTAAAACCAACTTGATGTGAAGTCAATCTTTGCTCAATTTTCATGATGTTTTCACTGAAACATGCAGAATTATTAATTTTCTCTGGTCCTAAAATGATAAAGAAAATGATACTCAAATCAATGAAATCATTGAGAATAAATTATAAAATTGTCAAGATAAAAATTTCCAACCTCAAATTACTAAAATTTCTTAACAAATATTGAAGTCTTAAAATTTCTATTTTGCACTTGACCTGTGATTTCACTGTAATGCCTCAAGATAAAATTACTTTGAAATATTAATCTGAAGAAACTACAAAGAATTCTGCATTTTATGGTGTTTTAGTCATAAAAAATGAGCAACTAATAACACTGAATAGTATTTTAGAAAATTGCATTTTTCAATGAAGTATATAGTGGAATTTAATAAAATTATGACTCACTTAAGTAACTGAGTGTTACTGTAGTGGGTTAATCCTTTAGCTCAGTCGGTAGAGTATTGGATTTTAAAGGGGGGAGGAAATAGCACCTCCTTCAAATTTACCTGGTCTTAGAAAGTCTGTAAATCATCTGAAATTAAGCCTAGGATTGGATACTTTGATTTGATTGACATTTAGTTTGCTGCTATTGTGTATATCTTGTCTACCTTGTCTAGAGATCGTACCGACCATCGAATTTACTTTCAGGCTTTTGATGCCTACCGCACTGTATGCCAACGTGATAAAGAAGCAATCAAATCGTTCTTTTCTTTTTTTAATTAATTCATAAGAATATTCCATATATATAATCAATCTATCAAATAATTAAATAAATGACATGAAAATCATGGCTATATAATAAATATTATTTATAAATTTGATTTTAAAAGGGAGGATTTCAAATTGCGATTACAATTGATAATTTTAAATTCCGTGTCAAAACATGAGTTAACGTACATTTATTCCTCCTTTAAATAAACCGACCTGCGTTTGAAGCTAGTATCATGGAATTAGATAAAATTATTTTTTAAAACAAGTATGACAACATTGTACATGTACCATTGTTCATTAGTCAATCGAATTCAGATGTATAAGACAAACCTGTATGTTTCGCTTTTCTTAGAGACATGGTGACGAAGTTAACGTATAATCTGAGGGTTTTAGGTTCAAGCCACTGTAAGGACACCCCCTAGCTATTAAATCAGATAAAGTTTTATTAGGTCTGCAGAATTTTCAAACATTTCCACTGATATTTTGGTCAATTCTTGACAAAGTCCTGTAAGCATTTTACTTTTAATGTATGGATTGATGAACATATTTTTTGACTGCAATGATTTTGATTTGAAATTATATGAATAATAGGTACCTAAAATATCAAGAAATCATATTATCTTCTGTGCTTGGATAAGAGACTTTGTTTCACTTTTTATACAATTCAAAACAAAATTTTGCCTTAATAATTGTGACAAAATATTAGAAATTTCCCTCATTATACCTATAGTAAAAATTATTCAGATTACTAAGGATTTATTTTAATGCAAATATTTAATTTTTTTCACTTGTTTGTTGCTCTGTAGAGCAACAAACAGATTGTCATTTGTATCCATACACAGTCCATGGGGATTACTCAGTCCACAGTCTATGTAACGGAGGAACTGTCCATCCTGGTCTATGATGTGGACACACTCATTGTTATAATCAGCTGTAAGGATGTGACTCTGACTGTCTGTGGTGATTCCTCGTGGATCAAATCCTTTGTTCTTTGGAGCAGGAGTATGTCCAGTGTACCTGAATCTCAGTTTCCCGGCCTGATTGACCACCACTACTGCTCTAGCTTCATTGTCAGACACACAGATATCCAGATTCCTGTTCTCTCTTATGTATCTGTAATAATTACCAGATGAATAGAGAGGTTTACCTTTATCATCAAACTGAATGGTTTGTTTCTCTGTAGAGCCAGAGTAACAGACAACTTTTGTTTCTTTTCCATCATTACTGTCCATGATAACCAGGAGGTCACCAGAGGAGGTACTACAGACACCTTGAGGTCTCCAGTTCTGTAGTCTGATCAACTCCTCTATCTTCTCATTCTTCACAATGTTCACAGTTCTATCATAATCAGTATAAACTAGATCTCCACTTTTGGTCACTGCTATGTTAGATGGAATGTTCTTTGACTTAGTTGTGATTGACTTGAGTAGTGATCCCTGATTGATGCTGTAGAGTTTCATGTTGTTGTCACCTCCAATTGTCCAGATTTCTTCATCACTCAGACAGGCCACATTGTAAAGGAATGGAAGAAGCGTAAAATGTATGTATATTTTTATAGTGGTGACAGTCTCTGGTTCATCAAGCAGCTGTTTGACTGGAGGAGAGGATCCAGCTTCTGGTGATTTCTGTGTTGTCTTCATGCTGTAACCATCTTTTTCTGATGTTAAAGAACTTGATGATAAGGCGCCAAACACTTTAAAAAGCTCTTTATGGATTGTTCCATGCGTGAACTTGGGTAAAGATGGCATAATTTTGTGTGGAAGATTTCTGTATATATCTACATTGGATGTAACACTAAACAGTTTTGACAAGTCATTAGTGTCTATTGCTATTTCAACTGAATCAATTTCATCCTTGATGTCAGACATTGTCTTGTTTATTTCATCCAGATGTTTCTGTAGAGTTTGTAACTGTGTGTTTTTCATCTCATCAACTTCAGCTTTAAGTTTCTTGACAAGTTTGTCAATTTCTCTGTGCCAGTCCTCTCCATGTTTTGTTATGGCTGTTGAGAGATCTCCATATTCCTTTTCTAACTGACTCATTCTGTTTTGTACATCAGAGGCAATATCCTGGTAGGTGGGATAGATTTTCTCATTTAATTCAGTTATGTCTTTCATAATTTTGTTTCTTCTTTCATCTGAAACTTGCAGAATTTTCACAATTTTATGCCCAAGGTGTTTATCAGATGCAACACAACTTGTGCACACAGGAATTTCACATTGATTGCAGTACATTTCACATCGTTCTTTGATATGATGTTTACATTTGGGGTAGAGGGGGGTTGATTTCCTTGCCTGAAATTTAACAACTTCATGTTTCTTAGATTCATCAGATATCATGTGTTTTCCTACACAACTTGTACACAGGTTGACAAGACATGTATCACAGTGCATCTGTACCACAGCGGTCTCACACAGGTCACATCGCATCAGGTCCTGGGCACTGGTACGGGGGTCCATGATTAATTTAAAAGCTCTATATCAAACTAAAAAATAAAATTTTACATTCTTAGTAGAAATATTTAACAAAATTTAAATAATTCGACATCAAACTAGCATCCAAGAAAACTCAGAAAATAGATTAGTTTGTTCCCCATGGTTAAAAATTACTAAACTTGACTGTTTTCAGACTAGTTTCCTATTATTACCTTTCATCAGTAATGGCGACCGCCCTTGATCGAACTCCAAGTGCTATCTCTATACACACTGATCATGTGACATACCTGTGTTATCTACCTGTCAGGTGTTTATACTTCCTGGTCTAAAAGGAGATTCAATACCCTGCTATTCAAATGCTGGTTTTTAACATAATATTTGAATTTAGTATCCTATTTTATAATTTTAAAGCCACCAGGAAAGTAATAGCTCTATTATGCAAATTCAGAAAATTATCATATGATAATTACAGGCACTTGTTTTGGTAATAATTTTTTACCCATTAAAAATATAATAATTAGTGGATTATTTTATATAATTTATTTCTGAAACAAGTGTTTGTGATCTGAAGCCCAAAAGTTCATCTAATCAATACAACTCTGAACTTAGCTAGTAGCAAAGAAAACTCAGACAGGTTTCTAAACATTTTGATGTGGTATATCTGGCACACTCAAGGTGTAAGTATCCCCTGTCCACCAGTCAGTGTGTTCTTTGTCATGATCAGGCAAATGGAAAAACCGAAGACAATATTTGTAATTAGGGTATTCAATTTTTTTCCAGTTCTGGCAAGTAGGAGATGGAAAAAAAATTCGTTATCATGTTTTTATTTTAAATTATTTCTTCCAGGTGCAGGATACCATTCAGTACAAAAAGAAGATGCTTATGTGAAACTCTGTAAATCTACATGCCTAAAGGTGAAAAACTTTTATTAATAATATCTTAATGTACATAATTATGATTTTCATTAAAAATCTCAGAGGAATCGTTTACTATAAAATTGTGTACTTTTTTTATTGATCTTATTCCTGATATTTGAATTAGAGCTCATATGAGCGGAAAGCTCAAGTGAGCATTTCTGATCAAAATTTGTCTTTTGTCTGTCATAATTGTTGTCATTGTTTTCATAAACTTGTTCAATTTCACCTTCCTCTTATTAGCACCATAATAGGCTGATTTCATCTTTGCCTAGAACAAAGTATCAATGGATGGTTCTGGAGGATGCATGATTTAAAACAGGTCATAGCTTTTACAAGGTTCTTTAGAACAAAGTTCAAATGAAAGGCCACACCCTCTTCTAAGGGGAGATGGTAAAGAATAGTAAAAAAGGGTGACTGACCCAGTTAAAAATATTCTGAACCACTGAGCCAGAAAAATTGAAGCTTAATTATGTGAAAGCCTCCTGATGTACTGTAGATTCAGATTTGTATACATCATGATATGGGGCCACAATAGGCAAAGTTTTAAATAATAATAAATGAAGTCATAATGGAACTAACACTAAAAGACGATCAACTCATTTACTAGATCTTCACCTTAAGAAAAGCAATGCTCAATTTGCCATATTTATAAGGAAACATCTACAAACAGTGTAGATTCAATTTGTTCAAATCAGCTAGAAGGTTTTGACCACAATGGCAATAAATAGTTGCAAGGCTATAAGAAATATTTTGTTGCTCTTGTAGTGCAGAGGTAAGAGGGTCTGCTCTAGAGTTTTGAAGTACTGAGTTGATCCTTAAGTTGCAGGTTAGAATCCAACTGTGGGATGTGGAGACCATTCCTTCGGGTAAGACCGTATAAACTGAGGTCCCGTGTCGCAGTAGGTGCCGGCAAAAAAAAGATCCCTTCCTGCTCAATGGCCATGAGTGCAGAGTATAGGCTGAGAAATTTTAAAATTACTTATATTTGTTGGTATTTATTTTGTTGTTTTCGAATTACAAAGAAACCATTGAATTCATGCCCACCATGAATTGTATATTTTCATATACATAGCTAAAAGGTACTTCTCAGAAAAAAGGTTAATTAACCTGAGACCAGTATTCTTTCTTCAAGTCTCAAAAAATCATGATCAGATTCTGTGATTTTTAAGAAATAAAGTATCATTTTTTTAGTTTTATTGGGAGTAAAATGTGTTGGTCAAGTGATCAAATAAAGCCCAAAGGGCTTTATGGAAGATGTGATCATGTGCCAACCTGTTTTACATCCCAGTAAAACTCAAAAAATGATACCATATTACTTATATTTACATTTGTGACTTAATCATTCTTTAAATTTGCCTGATTGTGACTTTTAACTTGTGAAATGCATTATTTTTCAAACCCAACGGCATGTATGTAATCCACTGAACGCGCGTCAACCCTTTATGATGTCACTGAGAAATGACGTCAAACGTTTATCCATACTCATATCTATGACCTCTTGACCCCGTATCTGTGTCTATAAAGTTATAAAAACGCTTGCTTTCAGTAGTGTTATATAAAGGAAAACATTTGCAAATGTAAATATTACAGTATATATTGTGAGCATACATTGTGGTCTCATGTTGCTTATGGGTCCATTGCTTCACATTAATACTTGGTTGTGATTAACAGTTCTTGCTTTTTGTTTTATCAGGTGTATCATCTTCTGGAGAAGGGGAGGGGTGCTGTAGAGTGTGTGACAGAGGCAGTTAAATCTTTGGAGGTATGGATAAGATAGGTAAATCTGTAGGGTGTGTGACAGACACTATCAATGTTTAGAGGTATGCATGGATACAATTAGTACAAGAGGCCCATTGGCCACATTGCTATTTATTTTTTTTGCAAAAATTTGATCCCCACTGTTGCAACCACTATTGAAATAACGACCACTATTGAAATAATTATATCAAATGAATAGTGGTTGAGAATGCATTTCAATAGCAAGCATAGTTAATAACCACTATTGAAATACGACCACTATTGAAATAATTATTTCAAATGAATAGTGGTTGAGAATGCATTTCAATAGCAAGCATAGTTAATAACCACTATTGAAATACGACCACTATTGAAATAATTATATCAATAGTGGTTGAGAGTGCATTTCAATAGCAAACATAGTTAGTATAACCACCATTGAAATACAACCACAATAGATATAATTACTTCAATGGTGGATGAGAGTACATTTCAATATGATTACCATAGGTTTCAACCACTATTGAAATACGAGCACTATTGAAATAATTATATAATAGTGGGGATTACGATAGGTTTCAACCACTATTGAAATATGACCAGTATTGAAAGAAAAGTTCCACCTTGTAATTGTTTTATTTTTTATCGAAAATTTCACAAAAATTGGATATGGGGTGAAAAATATATACATAGATTAATAATTAAGAAAGTGTATAAAGTAATAATGATTGTTTTAGTGAGGCAAAATGTTGAACATCCCAGAAGGTTTACAATTATTTCTTTACATTCTAGAAATTTATTATTTGCATATTTTCAATGAAATCAGACAAGAATATTTACCAATCCAGGCATCCATATTTTGTTTGTATCATCTGCCCTAAATTTAGATAGTTATTGAAATTATAATTTCAAAAGTGATTTAAATAACTATTTTGATAGTTGCTGAAAATACTTCAAACTAAAACCATAATTGAATCCATATTAAAATCTTTCTTTCAAAAGTGAACATTATTTCAATAGTGGTTGCAACCTATGTTTGTTATTGAAATGAATCTCGCCCACTATTGAAATAATTATTTCAATAGTGGTCCTTTTTAGTTCTACTGGTCAGAGACCAGAAGAGCTTATGCGATAGTCATGTGTCCGGCGTCCGTCCGTCGGTCTGTCTGTCTGTCCGTCTGTCTGTAAACAATTTTTCAAAACGCTACTCCTCCTACAGTTTTGGTCTGATTTCAATATAACTTGGCACACAAGTAGACTACACAAAAATACATAGAATAGTGCATCGGTTTTTTATTTCAATGAACGGTGTAGCCATGGTTACTAAAAATAGAATTTTCTGTGAAATTCCTTTAAAACGCTACTCCTTCTACAGTTTTGGTCTGATTTTAATATAACTTGGCACACAAGTAGACTACACTAAGATACATAGAATAGTGCATCGGTTTTTAAATTCGATGAATGGTGTTGCCATGGTTACTAAAAATAGAATTTTCTATGAAATTCCTTTAAAAAGCTACTCCTTCTACAGTTTTGGTCTGATTTCAATATAACTTGGCACACAAGTAGACTACACTAAGATACATAGAATAGTGCATCGGTTTTTTATTTCAATGAACGGTGTAGCCATGGTTACTAAAAATAGAATTTTCTGTGAAATTCCTTTAAAACGCTACTCCTTCTACAGTTTTGGTCTGATTTTAATATAACTTGGCACACAAGTAGACTACACTAAGATACATAGAATAGTGCATCGGTTTTTAAATTCGATGAATGGTGTTGCCATGGTTACTAAAAATAGAATTTTTTAGCTCACCTGAGCCAAAGGCTCAAGTGAGCTTTTCTGATCACAATTTGTCCGTTGTCTGTCGTTGTCGTTGTCGGCGTTGTCGTCGTCGTCGTCGTTGTCGGCGTTGTCGTTGTCGTAAACTTTTCACATTTTCATCTTCTTCTCAAGAACCACTGGGCCAATTTCAATTAAACTTGGCACAAAGTATCCTTGGGTGAAGGGGATTCAAGTTTGTTCAAATGAAGGGCCACGCCCTTTTCCAAGGGGAGATAATCATGATTTAGAGAAAAATTATTGGCATTTTTAGAAAAATCTTCTCCTCAAGAACCACTGGGCCAGGAAAGATGAAACTCATGTGGAATCATCCTCAGGTAGTGTAGATTCAAGTTTGTTCAAGTCATGACCCCCGGGGGTAGGGCGGGGCCAAAATGGCCGATCAAAGTTTTACATAGGAATATATAGAACAAATCTTTAAAAATCTTCTTCTCAAGAACCACTGGGCCAGGAAAGATGAAACTCATGTGGAATCATCTTCAGGTAGTGTAGATTCAAGTTTGTTCAAGTCATGACCCCCGGGGGTAGGGCGGGGCAAAAATGGCCGATCAAAGTTTTACATAGGAATATATAGGAAAAATCTTTATAAATCTTCTTCTCAAGAACCACTGGGCCAGGAAAAATGAAACTTATGTGGTATCATCCTTAGGTAGTGTAGATTCAAGTTTGTTCAAGTCATGACCCCCGGGGGTAGGGCGGGGCCAAAATGGCCGATCAAAGTTTTACATAGGAATATATAGGAAAAATCATTAAAAATCTTCTTCTCAAGAACCACTGGGCCAGGAAAGATGAAACTCATGTGGAATCATCCTCAGGTAGTGTAGATTCAAGTTTGTTCAAGTCATGACCCCCGGGGGTAGGGCGGGGCCAAAATGGCCGATCAAAGTTTTACATAGAAAATATATAGGAAAAATCTTAAAAAATCTTCTTCTCAAGAACCATTGAAACAGGAAAGATGAAACTCATGTGGAATCATCCTCAGGTAGTGTAGATTCAAGTTTGTTCAAGTCATGACCCCCGGGGGTAGGGCGGGGCCAAAATGGCCAATCAAAGTTTTACATAGGAATATATAGGAAAAATCATTAAAAATCTTCTTCTCAAGAACCACTGGGCCAGGAAAGATGAAACTCATGTGGAATCATCCTCAGGTAGTGTAGATTCAAGTTTGTTCAAGTCATGACCCCGGGGGTAGGGCGGGGCCAAAATGGCCGATCAAAGTTTTACATAGGAATATATAGGAAAAATCTTAAAAAATCTTCTTCTCAAGAACCATTGAAACAGGAAAGATGAAACTCATGTGAAATTATCCTCAGGTAGAGTAGATTCAAGTTTGTTCAAGTCATGACCCCCGGGGGTAGGGCGGGGCCAAAATGGCCGATCAAAGTTTTACATAGGAATATATAGGAAAAATCTTTAAAAATCTTCTTTTCAAGTACTTCAAAGCCAGGATTAGTAATATTTGTATGGAATCATCCTCAGGTAATGTAGATTCTAGTTCGTTCAAATTATGATCCCCTTGGGGGTTAAAATTCAAGCCCCCCCCCAACTTAAATTAACTTTCAGTTCTGATCTGATGTGTTTTTTCCTAGCTGATGTGCTCAGGTGAGCGCTGTGGCCCCTGGGCCTCTTGTTATGAAATTCCTTTAAAAAGCTACTCCTTCTACAGTTTTGGTCTGATTTCAATATAACTTGGCACACAAGTAGACTACACTAAGATACATAGAATAGTGCATCGGTTTTTAATTTCGATGAACGGTGTTGCCATGGTTACTAAAAGTAGAATTTTCTGTGAAATTCCTTTAAATTGTTACTCCTTCTACAGTTTTGGTCTGATTTCAATATAACTTGGCACACAAGTAGACTACACTAAGATACATAGAATATTGCATCGGTTTTTGATTTCGATGAACGATGTAACCATGGTTACTTAAAATAGAATTTTCTGTCAAATTCCTTTAAAACGCTACTCCTTCTACAGTTTTAGTTTGATTTCGAAAAAAGTTGGCACACAAGTAGACTACACAAAGATACATAAAATAGTGAAATGGTTTTTGATAAGAACAAACCAGTAGAGCTACAGTCTCATCAGAGACTTCTGGTTCAATAGTGGTTATTTAATATGTTTGTTATTGAAATTCACCCTCAACCACTATTGATATAATTATTTCAATAGTTGTTGTATTTCAGTAGTGGTAACTAACTATGTTTGCTATTGAAATGCACTCTTAACCACTATTGATATAATTATTTCAATAGTGGTTGTAATTCAATAGTGGTTACCAACTATGTTTGCTATTGAAATGCAGTCTCAACCACTATTGATATAATTATTTCAAAAGTGTTCGTATTTCAGAAGTGGTTATTACCTATGTTTTTTATTGAAATACACCCTCAACCACTATTTATATAATTATTTCAATAGTTGTATTTCAATAGTGGTAACTACATGTAACTTATGTTTGCTATTGAAATGCACTCTTAACCACTATTGATATAATTATTTCAATAGTGATTGTAATTCAATAGTGGTTACTAACTATGTTTGCTATTGAAATGCACTCTCAACCACTATTGATATAATTATTTCAATAGTGGTCGTATTTCAGAAGTGGTTATTACCTATGTTTTTTATTGAAATACACCCTCAACCACTATTGAAATAATTATTTCAATAGTGGTCGTTATTTCAAAAGTGGTTGCATCACCCCACTGTGGTCCAACCCCCCCCTTCCCCCATTGTAGCCCAACCCTGGCCCCATGGTCATGATCAAAACAACAAATAGAGTTTTAAAGAATTTTTGTATGTATTTCTATGTAAAACTTTAATCATCTTTTGTGGCTCCACCCTACCCCTGGGTGTCATGATTTGACTAAACTTCATGGTCCTTCATTTGAACAAATTTAAATCTCCTTTACTAAAGGATTCTGTCTGGCAAATTTGGTTAAAGTAGGCCGTCATTCTTGAGAGGAATCTTTTAGATACAGTGTACATGTATCCATGGCATATAAGATATCGGAGTTCAACTTAGTAATTATACAAGAATTTTTTCTTCATCTTCAAGGATTCATTGTTGACCAATGCAGGCGTGGGATCCAGTCTAAACATTAATGGCTGTGTGGAATGTGATGCTTGTATTATGGAAGGAAAGAAGCTGGTGTTTGGAGCAGTGGGGGCCATTTCTGGTTAGACATCACTCAAAATAATTAAAAATTAAACGTAGGGAAAAGTCTTCAGAGGCTATCTTTTTATATGGTTTTAGACGTTGAAGAGACATTTTGTATTCCAGGTGTCAAGAACCCAGTAGAGGTGTCGGCCACGCTGGTTAACAGACAGTTGGGGGACAAATTGTCCTTAGGGAGACTTCATCCCAGGTTACAATTAAATACATGTTTTACACTTAAAGGTAGAGATTTTTTACCGGGTGGTAAATTCCAGGTGAGGGAGGGGCTTGTTTTGTACAGGTGTGAATGCCTTGGGGGCTAGCAGTCTACCTGCGGTCATCTGTCTCCTAATCCCTATACACAGGAAGTGATTTAATACACAGTGAAATACCGCAGGTGTCAAACTTTACCTGTGTTTGGGATTTTGAGACAATTTTAAAATTAGTAGTAAAAAGGTTTTTTCAACTTTTTATTATTTTTTTTGACTGTTTGAAAACACCCCTACCTATTTAAAAAAAATATAATGATACCGTACTAAGAATTCAAATATTAAAACAAAGTTTGTTTTAGATGTTATATTGTATGTGTTAATTTAAAGAATTAAAAACAACTCTTGTAACAACCAAATTAGACTTACTAGAGTAATTAATTCCTTCATCCCCAGGATCCCATCTATTAGTTAAATGAAAAGAGAGCTGTGTGAACAACATTTCACAAAAAATATCTGCACTGTATAGGTCTATCCTAACCTTAATAAGGATTTGTCACCCTGAAACATATGCTTTTTAATTCTCATTTGAATAAAAAAGAAAAATGTGACCCATTATTAGAAACATTATTTTTAAATTTAATTAATTTACACAGTGCATATCTGAACTTTATCAATAACATTTCCACTTTACCATTTAACATATTAAAAATAATATAGAAATTTAATTTGAAAATAGGTTTTTGTACTAAAGTTAAATATTTTGGCTTTAAAAATACATATTATATTATTATCCTTTCAAATACAAAAGATATATTTAATTCATATATTATTTAAGAAATAAAGTCCGCGTTTTCGTGAATGTTGCAGAATAACCTCCAAGGTCGAGAAATGTTGTTTGAAAGATAAAAGCCGAGGCTTTTATATTTCAAACAACATTTCGAGACCGAGGAGGTTATTCTGCATCATTCACGACAACAAGGACATTATTTCTATTCTACCAAGACCGATAAATACGGCTGATTGTTTCCTCTATAGAGAAACGAATTAGGTCACCATGTCTCGATTACGCTGTTTTATTTAACACCAGAGGTACAATTTGTTTGCTTACCTGTGTTAGGAATGCAGACGATCTGAGCTTTCGTTACATTGAAAATAGTCTTTTTTAAATTACAAATTTGTTCGTTATATGTATTGATCAGTTAAAAACGAATATACAATAACAAAATCATGTTCCTGTTTTACTGCTAAAATCACATTGTTTAATGTGTAGGGAGGTCCGTGGAATAGCCCTGCTTAGCTATTAAAACCGACTTCATCTGTAACTTTATGAAATTTACAGTGTTTATTTCTTATAAAGACGACACATCAATGCGGTCTAAACAAGTATTTCATTCTACAGCCAAACATGCATTTGAATTTTTTTTAATTTGTACATGTTTCTGATCTGATAATTTTTTGATGACGTTCGTGATTTATTGGAGAATAATGTCCGGCGGCTTTCTTTCATGTTTTTAATAATCGTGGTAGAATAGTCTATAAAATTCCGTAGTTATACATGTTCTGTATACCATGTTCTGTAAACATCAAAGTATCAAAAGTTAATTAGAAGGTCACCATGAGTTCCAATCAAGGTGTACAAGGTATACACAGAGACCAGTAAGTAAATGTCAATCAAGGTCCAGCATCCAATGATGGACCTTCATCCACTTGATTGACAGGCTGCCAAGACTAGGTATTTTTGAAGGCGGTGCTTAAAATCTCTGCCTTTAAAATACTGTATGCGTACTTTAAAAAGCGGGCTTCATATTTTAGCAATTTTTGCACAGACAACAATGCGCTAATTCATGAATACCATTAAACAATCATTTATACATACAATATAAAGCGCGGACATGTGTAGCGCTAATTCATGATTGGCTAACTATTCACTACCCAGTGAGTGCGCTAAATTTTGAATAGTCACGCCAAATTATGTACATGTATAGTACCTACAGAACTGATAGAGATGGTGGCTTGATGTCGTCTCGACATGTCATCTTCTTAAAAATTATCTACTTCTATAAATTTATATTAATCTAATTAATAAAAGACAACAACAAACAATTTACTTTTAATATAAACTTTCCTCTTCAGTGTTCTTGTAGGTGATGGAGCTAAACAATGGGCTGAAGAAAACGGAATAAAAACTTTGGAAACTAGACATCTAATTACAGGTAAAATAGTCCATAAATGACATAAGGTAAAATCTGTTACATTGGTTTATAATTAATAGGAAGAGAGACATTTCAATAAAATGACAGTACAGTGAAACTTAGTTACTGTAAATCACTTTTTATTCAAGAGAACTTTATTTTCGCGTAATTACACAAGACGGTTTGCTCGCAAAAATTTCATTCTCGCGTATAATAGAATTCCTTTAATATTATATAGAGCAATGACCACAATTCGTGAAAAATTTGTCTTGCTAATAAAGAGTCAATAACTATCTCGCGAAAATAAGGTGTCGCAAAAATTAAGTGATCTACAGTATAATGAAATCACTGGGACCTAAGAAATCACTTCACTATATTTGTAATTTGTTATATCCATATAAGAAATTCTTTAAATTTATATAGCTGGAGATTCAAAATGACTTCGCTATATCCGTAAATTCGCTATATCTGTGTACGTACAAAACGAGTTTTGCTGTATTTGATAATTGAGTATTATGTCTCAATCTTTTCTTAAAGCAGATATGTCTCCAGTAATGGTCAGATAATAGAATATGCAGACTTCTTGTATTATTACTTTTAAATTAGATGAGGCACGGAAAACTTACCAGAGTCACAAAAGGAAACTGGACATTGTAAATGAGAGAGACAGCAGCAAGAAAATGAAGTTAACCGAACAGGTAAATTTAGCTATAATCCACAACAGCAGGCTATAGATAACTAAGTCATTCTTAATGGATAGTGGTTACATGAATATTCATTAGGTTAGTTTCCATTCTCATTCCCCCCACTGTCTCAAACTACATACAATGTAATCATGTTGATAGACGACCATCATTGTTGTATTTGTGTAGAGAGAAGACAAAACAGAGGAAAGTTGTGATGTAGAGGAGGAAGAGAAGATACAGGACACCGTGGGAGCTATCGTCATGGATACCAGTGGTAACATAGCAACAGCGGTGTCCAGTGGTGGGATTTCTCTCAAACAGTCAGGAAGGCTTGGCCCTGTGTGTACACTATCAATTAATATAAATTATATTCTAAAAGATAAATTCTTCTGATAAGTTAAACAATAAAATGCTTTCTTTGTTTTTATAATTACTGGAATTAACGGAAGCAGCTGTTGCAGAAAAATGATGTAATTTTTTTCTGCAATTGCTGTGACCGTTTATTCCAGTAATAACAAACAAAGAAAGCATTTTATTGTTTATATTTTTATCTCTTTAAATAATCATTTAAACTAGGAGTTAAAAAATTAATTATTTTATTAATGATGCAAACGTTTTTATTTGTTTCATTGATGGAACAGCCACTGATCAAGAAATCTGTACAGATGACATGCATAGTGTAGTTCATGCAGTGATTAACGCAATGGGTTTTCTTAAGAAATAAAAGAGAAAATATTCAGTGGATGTAAATATTTGTTGATAAGGGACATATATATGTAGGTTATTAACTGAATATACACTATCACACTTGATGTCTTTGCACAGTAAAATGGACAGGTTTGGGGGTCCACATCCAAACAAAGTCTAAGGGCAGACACATTTTCCCAATAATCAGATATGCTTTCAATTAAAAAATTCCAATTTCCAATTATTTTAATCCAATATACAGAATTTCTCTGATTTTTTGGATGTAAGCATTCTGACAACATAAGTGAACTGATTATAATTTTGATGTCATGTATCCTATATGTAATGTTATTGAAAGGCAGAAAAAAGCAAGTTTGATATTTTGACGTCATAATCTCAAAATTAGCCGTCTTGCATTTACGGTACAGACTGACGTGTTTCTGTAAAAACTTGTGCTCTTCTGTACACTCTATTGATAAATCTATCCAAATATTTGAATTTTAAAAAAGTTACTGTATAAGTACTTTTTACACAGGGTATTAATATACGCACTGTACACAGTCACAAATTCTCTGCAGAAGTTTTTCCTTTTAAACCAAATATTCTTTTTAGGCATATTAAGCGAGAGTAAGAAATCCGCAGAAATTTTTCCCTTGGATGAAACAGAAACAAAGATTTCTTTGAATTTTGACTCATGAAAACGTAATTTGACTGTCTAGAATTTAGTTAGCTGCTCAAGAGGAATATATAATTGACTCTTTGAATTGATCTTTCTTAATGAGTTATCCAGTGATTGTATTTAGGAAGCCATTTATTCTTAAAGTATTTTACCATGGAAATATTACTTGGTTTCTATGTGTTTAAAATAACCAGATTGACTAATTATAAAATTAACCATGCTCTCGAAGAACCCATTTTACTTTTTAGGTCACCTGAGTAAACTCAGGTGACCTATTGCTATCTGTTTTCGTCCGTCGTCGTGCGTCGTGCGTTGTGCGTTAACATTTGAACATTTTCAGCTTCTTCTCTGCAACCACTGAACCAATTTTAACCAAATTTGGCACAAAGCATCTATGGGTAAAGGGGAACAAAAATTGTGAATTTCATGATCCCGGCCCCCCTGGGGCCTGAGGGGTGGGGCCAAAACCACTAAAATTACTGCAATCTTTAAAAATCTTCTTCTTTACTCCTGGACATCAAGCAGTTAAACTGTTTGCATGATTGTAATCAGCAATGAGTCCTCTACCAAAATTGTGAAATTTATGGCCCTGGGGTCAGGGGTTCTAGTGCTAGGGCGGGGCTAAATAAGTAGGTAGTGAAAATGCATTATTTCTTTGAAAATCTTCTTCTCTGCTCCTGGGTATTAAATAAACCAGCTAAGAACATAGTTATGATGAGCAAGAGTGCCTCTACCAAAATTGTGAATTTTATGGCCTCAGGGTCAGGGGTTCTGGTGTTAGGGCGGGGCTCTATTGATTATATAGTGAAAATACATGAATTCTTTGAAAATCTTCTTCTCTGCTCCTGGGTATTAAATAAACTAACTAAGTACATAGTTATGATAAGCAAGAGTGCCTCTACCAAAATTGTGAATTTTATGGCCCCAGGGTCAGGGGTTCTTGTTTTAGGGTGGGGCTCTAATGATTATATTTAATGAAATGCATGAATTCTTTGAACATCTTATCCTTTGCTCCTGGTTAATATGATAATGATCTAATTACATATTTAAGGCCAGGATTAATTTTATTTTCAGTTTTACAAACTCTCCGCTCAAGGTTTTAAATTTTCAGAAATAAATAAAACTTTTTTTTTCTTTCCGATGTCAAATTTGAGTCGGGATCGAGATTTCAAATTTACGAACTCGCACTTCCGGTTTTTACGATGAAACGGCGAGTAAATAAAGCTAGCCTGGTTTAGTGTAAAATTCATCGATAAGAGTGCCATTCAAAACGTTTCTTCTGTTCAAGGGACAAATAAAATGCTGACGACTTTGTTGCACAATGACATGCTGGTGAGAGAATTATGTATTCGTTCCAAAAGTAACTGTAAATTATTTTCTGTCCGCAGGTTTTAAACTGCTCGTGGTAGGTATTGCATATTGCCAGCGACATTGTTTAGGTCTCTGTTATAGCTTACAGTCTAAGCATCATTCTTCAGAAAAGGGTGGCTTATGCATCAGATGTAATGAATAAAACTATGGGAGAAGTTAAGTCCATAAGTTTACAGGTCTGGTACAATCACTAGATTTAGCTACGTAGCTTGATTTACCTACATAGCTTTATTTACCTACCTGAGGTAGCTTTATTTAGCTACCAAATTGGTTTATTTCTATTTAAAAGCATTTTTCTCAGGGTGTGCAGAAAATATCATTTTGATGCAGTGATCATTTTCAACTTTGAACTCATCTGAAAACAACTCATGAAAAAATCCCTCTTGGAAAAATGTCTTTTTCTGTGCAATTGCAATCAAAGTTCTGAAAGTTTTGGGGCTATGTATGACAGTTAGAACAGTTACCCCTTGAATGAAATGACAAAGAAGTCCAGTTCCAGTTAACACGATAATAGGTCGGTAATTATTCAGCACAATGTGAAGTAATCATACTCAGTCATGCCTCACCGCACGGACAGCTAACCAAACAATGGAATTACATGTTTTGCTCTAAATTGTCCAAACGCAGCAATGTATAAACTATCTCTGCTTTGGATTGTTTTTTTAAGCCTCCCTAGAATAAATATCTATAGTCATTAAATTGCGACTTTTTGTCTCTTTTTAATAAAAAGAAAACTTTTGAAAACTTACCTTGAAATAGCTAAATAAAGCTACCTGAGGTAGGTAAATAAAGCTACGTAGGTAATTCTACCTACGTAGCTAAATCTAGTGATTGTACCAGACCTGGTTAATTTTACAACAATGTGTACACATTCACCTAACACATATTTAAAGAATGATGATATATTGAAAGACTTTTAAAGAATTGATTTTTTAAAAATATATTTTGATCAACATCACACAAGTTATATAACTGGCCCAAACTTGCAGATGATGAAATAAGCAGTTAAATGTTCTACTTTCCTATAGTCCAATCCACACTTTTCAAAAGTTATGTCCCTTGGCCGCCATCTTAGGGAATAAACCCATACAATCCACACAGTAGCCTTTGTAGTTTTCAGGTTTGTAACTTCGTCATTTGACTTTAAAAAAAAGCTCTGCCTTTTGTGTACTGATTGCCCCAAAATGGGGCTACCCACATATCGAAAGAAAGAAAATTAAACACAATGGATTTATCATAGCACGTCCAAATATTTAGTAGCATAAAGAGGAGAAATGACGTTTCTTTCCCTTTTGACCTTTTGGTTGACCCCGCAATGGGAAACAACTTTTGCAAAGTGTGGATTGGACTATTTGTAAGCATGTGTCCAGTGGTAAGGAGCCTATTAGGAAAAAGACTGAACAAATATTAATAATTGAGTTATCAGAAAAAAAAATTATTTCCTTCTCCTGCGGGACTTTTTTATTCTTATGTTCATAACTAAACCTAAATATAAAAAAAAAATGCTGGCCTTATAATGAAGAAATGGGCCTCTTTCAAAATAGATAATTTCAGGGCCGCTTGGTCAGGGGTACCAGGGGGGTACTTTGACTAAAAATAAATTAATGCTTTGAAATCTGCCCTTTGATAACCATTGGTGCCTCTTTCAAAATTTGTGAATTTCATGGCTTTTGGATTAAAACACGAACCAAATACAATCGCTGGAAAGTTGTTACATGATACTCAGGTGACCTATAAGGCCCGTGGGCCTCTTGTTGATACATATATTCAATCTATAACTTTCAGGCAGCAACCTATGGTGCAGGATGTTGGGCCTACAATCAGAGACCAGGAAAACCAGGGGTGGGAACCAGTACATCAGGTAAGACGACCTTGAAATTAGCTAGAGGTCACATGATTACCTTGGAAACTATGAAAAATGTTAAGAACAGTTAATAAGATTTGTAATTCTGAAATAGCCCTAAACTTAAGCATATAAAAATGGTATCTAATATTGCAACGGCAAATACACTGTAAGTGAAAATAAAAAATTGTACATATATGCATGAAACTAATGTTACAAAATGGTGCACATTGACAATTCATCATTAAATCATCATGATATATTTTTGTCCTAAAACTTTGCAAAGATAGTTTATTCACAAGTTTTTCCGATCAAAACGTAAAATTGGAGGTGCACGAGGCACTTAGTAACAAAGATTCTGTATGAGTCTCATTAAACTTCATTCAGTGGTAAAAGAGGAGTCAGGGATAAGAGATAGAAACCCCAAACCCCAAACCATAACAGACGGATGGACATAAATAACTATATATCCTTCCACTTTTCAAGCAGGGAATATAATTATTTCAAAGAAAAAGAAACAATAATACAGGGGTAGTAAAACTATAACTACTTTTCCAATCCTATGACTTACAGCAACTTTTTTCTGTGTTAATTGTTTCTTCATAAAATATATATTTTACATCTTAATACTTTTCATACAGGAAGTGGTGAACACATTATGAAGACATTACTGGCCAGAGAGAGTGCCTTGTCTATACAACAGGAAGATAATGCTAGTCTTGGATTGTCCAACTGTTATAAAAATAACTTCTTAGGTCAGTGACTATGTTAGTCTGTGACTGTCTAACTGTTATAAAAATAACTTCTTAGGTCAGTAACAATGCTAGGCTAGCAATGGCAAACTTGAAAAAAAATCCTTTCAGTTCAGTATATAGATGCAGAGCTGGATCATTGTAATGGTTTGATGCTTAGTCTTTGACAATTAATGCTATTGATCCTAGCATTCTCTTACAGTCTTGTCTAAGGACCAGTCAGTTTGATTGTGTAGAAATATCTGCCACACCACCAAAAATTCTTAACAAGCCAGTTTATTAGTTTGTTGAATACTATTGACGGATAGACATGTAAGGAAATGGATAAAATATACAGGTTGCTCATGTAATATGTCTAGAATTAGGTAGTTGATTGGTCAATGCTGGAAGTGAAGAAATACATCCCTAACACAGAATATTTTGTGCCGTAAATTTCACAATATCTGCACAACGGGATCTGTAGCATTATAATCAAAGATTAAAATATAAAACCATATCTGCAGTCAGGAACCAGGATGGTAAACAATTCTGATCAGTTTCTTGATTGAAATCAATAGCATTAGTGGACTTCCAAAATTCACAATAAATTTAGTTTATCAATGTCAAGATTTACTTATTTCAATGCTTATTTGTATTTCTTTTCCTGACAGAGTCTGAGTTTTTAGAGGAAGAGGATGACAAGTTAGCTGGTGTGCTGGCTCTCAAACAGAATGAGGAGGATACAGGTATCCATGGTGATTTAACTGTACTCTTCAAGACATGTTAAAAAAACTTACTTGAATATGATTTGTTTTATTAGATTCTTGCATTTGTATGACACTGATATCCTTTTAAAACAATGTTCATGGATATTTATGTCCAGAAGCATTGTATTTCTAGAATATCAAATGATTTCTGGTAAATTATTAATGCACACTGTGTTATTTGAATTTTTTTCACAGTGGAAGTATTATGGGGTCACACAACAGACAGCATGTGTGTGGGGTATATGTCTTCTTCACTGAAGAAACCAAAGGTAATTTACATTATGTATTTGATGTTTATTCAGGTAATGTTTGTGAAAAGTAATTCTAAAAAAAAATTTTTGACTAAGATTTATAAATTTGTGGTAGAAAGCAGGAAGTTAAACATTTCTGTTTTACGTGTTTTATAGCATTATTCTTACATTTAAGCACAATTAATGTGTGGGGTCTTTCTCAGCATTAATTAAACTTTCCTAAAAAGTATCGTTTTAATAGTAACAATATAATTATGTAAGGCATTGCAGAAATTTCACATTATTTAGTAATCGGTTATGTACATGTATATAATTTCAGGTTGTCATGTCTCGTCTACCAGAAGGTGGGATACCTGGGAAATCTTTCACCATGTCTGGAGTGTCCATATGAGAGGATGCCAAATAGAATGTCCTCACAAACCAAGTATTGTGTGTCGTTACATAGAGACCAGGGAAATCCCTCACCACGTCTACAGGGGCTGAGAGGAGCCTTGTCATAGCGAGGAAAGTCCCTCACCATGTCTGGTGTATCAAAACGTGTTGATATGCAGGGAATGGAAGAGGATTCTTTGACAAGTGATCATATGGAAAACATAAAGGAAAACCAGGGAAATTTTTCCCACCTCTTTTTGTTCGTTCTAGGTGACAAAACATATAATGCAATTATATTTTGTTTGATTTTGTTAGACTTTTTGTCTCTGGTTTTGAGAATTTAACAAAGATTCGAATTAACCTAAAAGTTAATAAATCATTCTTGTCAAAATTGGTTGTTGGTTACTAAAAATAAATCCCCTCCAAACAATTACAGTGTCAGTCATAAATATTCAACTTCAACAATAACCTGGTCACTTGTCTGTTGTTTAACCTTTCGAGAATTTTTTACTCGTATGGAGATGCCTATATTTGCTGAGGGAGGGCAGAAAATTCTGCCTTATACTGGGCACTTACAGCATAATTAAAAAAAATATTAGTAAAGTATTAATAATCTGAATAAGCTACTGCCGAAAAGAAAATCTCAGGGTAAAATAAGGCCATTTCAAGTTTTTTCTCTGTTTAGCATCCACCCATATTTCAAGAACCTAGCTACCTATTTGCAAAAAACACACAAGTCAAAAAAAATTAAACACATATCTTATAGTAGTAAGAATGAAGTAATTCAAAAGATATTATTTTTATCTAACAGGTATTTTTCATAAAGAATATTATTTTCTTCAGCAAAATCAAGGTATTAATTACTGAAACTTTTCCAATTATGAAATATTATACAAATATGTAGAGAAATTGCTGCAAGTCACAAATTTTGACCTGAATAATAAATTTTCGGACTCCTGATTCTGTTTGATTTTTTTTGACATGGGGTGTCAAAAACAAAGACGCAAGCAGACGCTAAACATAGAAAAAACTTGGAATGGCCTAACCCCAAATAATGAAATTTGATATCCTTAAAAAAAAAAACTTGCCTGTAACTGTTAAATGGTTACTACTAGGGACTTTATATTTGACAAGTGCATATCCTGTGACGGGACCTTAGATTTAGTACTTGTACTTTTAACTCTTGTCCGTTTGACATTGACCTCTAAGGAATATTATATGCTCACTCCTTCATGGCACCTGATCCCAACTCTGATGTTTCAAAGGTCCATGTTTGCTTTGCTCCTATTTTGTATTGTTCTGTGGACTTTGATATTAAATATTGTTTGTTATCTCTGTATCCTTCATTCTTACCCATGAATAAATAAAATTAAATTAACAAAAGAAAAAATAAAGAATAAGGAAAATTAATAGTAATATATTTATATGCAAATTTTCTCTTAGAAGACCTTTCCTTGGAAAATTGATTCTTTTTTTTTATATATCAGATAAAAGATGTAGTACTGAAACTTTACAATGTTTACAATGTTATATCCCAAACACTGTTATAAAAAACTTACATAATACATTGAAAGAAAGAATTGCATACTTAAAAAAAAAGTTTCTAGTATGTACATGTATGAAATTATATCTAAAGAAAGTGACAATAAATGGCACCATAACTAGCAACATTTTACATTTTGTCAATATCATTCAATTAAACATCACCTTAGGCCTTATAGTACCCCAATACATTCAATTTATGGGGTTTCCACCACTTTATTGGGGTTTCACCCCTCCTGTATGGGTATTCTCCAAAAATTGGGGGGTTTCGGGTTTTTCGAGTTACTGAACTAATCATGCTTATGGTAATATCATAGGCGCTTGGTTACAGGATGGTGTATTTTGTGTATGATGTGTTTTTTTATGTGTGCCTGAATACCCTCATTAAAATAAAATTAATATCCTGCGAAATTAGCATGTTTTAAAAAATGTCTGGACTGTATAATTCAGCAAATTTTTATTTTTATCAGGGTATTCAGACACACCTACAAAAACACATTTTACACTAAATCCCATTTTACACAAAATCAGAGAAATATAAAACTGTTTTATATGTCTCTGACAAAATACAACATTCTGTAAAAAAGCCCCTATGGGTAATAGCACAAACATGGATATTGCTAAATCAGTGAGATAGCAAAGTAATCTTGGATCCCCAGATATATGAATTTAACGCATTTAAATTATTATACGGATATAACAAATTACGGATATATCAAGGTAATTTCATACAGTATGAGACCATAAGTGAGTCAAAATTGCATTTTTACGCTATATATTTCATTGTAAAACCAATTATATTTATAAAAACTTGTTGTGATCGAAGTCAATTCTAGCTCAATTTTCATGATGTTTTCACTGAATCATGCAGAATTATTCAATTTTTCTTGTCCTAAAATGATAAAGAAAATGATACTCAAATTATTGAGAATAAATTATAAAATTGTCAAGACAAAAATTTATAACCTCTAATTACTGTATTAAATTTCTTAACAAATTGAAGTCTTAAAATTTCTATTTTGCACTTCACCTGTGATTTCACTGTAATGCCTACAGATAAAATTATTTTGAAATAATATGAAGAAGCTGCAAAGAATTCTGCATTTTTTGGAGTTTTAGTCATAAATAAGATG